>NC_063059.1:30067942-30095442 GCF_018812025.1 Megalobrama amblycephala | reverse complement strand
TCTATTTAAAGTAAACACGTGACATATGTTAATTAATATCTTAATTGCTTTGCTTACAAAAAGCTTAAACCATGTTCTTTTGACCTGTGCAGTATGTGAAATGTGTGTATATGCCAGTACATCCCCACAAGCAGTTCCTACAAATATTGGGAAACACTCAACAGAATAGTAATACTGTGATGTTAGACCACAGAGCACAGGAATGTTTCCTGAGGTGCTACAAACCTGGAACTGCTCACAGACTTAGTCATCAATGACGTCTATCTAAGTGAAAGAAGCAGGCCTGTCATAAGGACCCTGTCAATAACCAACGTCCACGGCACCTTTGACAAATAAAACAGACGCAGATGTTTCATTTTTAATGTTTTGCTCTAGTTTCTGAGAAATTTATAGTGGAGAAATATGGCCCAGTGGTTAAAGATTTGGGCTGGTAAGTGATTGAATGTTGCTTCAAACCCAGCAAGGTGTAAAACACAAACTATCACAACTATGTTAAATAAGCTGTTCTTTTCCATACAATAAAAGCCAGTGTTGACTAAAGCTACCAAACAGGATTTGAGGGCTTAAAGGGGCTATTTGTAAGAATGTTCATGTGCTAATCACTTTTTTTTTATTGCCAATGTGTGAACAGCTTGTAACAAAATTTAAAAAAGGAGACTTTTCCTGACTTCATAGATTGTCTATGAAAGTGTGTGGACTAATTTTTATGTGAAGGACTCAGGATGTTTTTGCTGGGAAAATCAAAAGGATGTGACATTTATGCGCGCTCTCTTCCATTCTATGATGCATGAAACGAATGCTTGTGTTCAGGATAATAGAGTACCTCAGAGATGACATGTTTTTGTAGGCAAAACCCGGAAGCGAGTTAGCATTTAGGACTTCCGGTTCCATCGCCCTGAAGTCTATGGGTTTTTTAAATGGGTTTTTGCTAAATCGCCTGAAATAAAGTCTGTGGTTAACACAGAGCCTCTAAATACATTCACGTTTTGATCTATTACATAAAACACACCAGTTATAACCCGCTTGTGATTTTTTTTTAAACCTTTATTCTGTCTTAAAAACGGCGGTTGCTAACAAGTTGCTAAAAGGGACTACTTCCTTTGGCGGGGACTTTAGACGTCATCATGACAAACAAGACATTTGGACAGCATTTCTCATGAAAAAGTGGATAAGTATTCATACACAGCGCAGATCATAATCAGTGAGCATGTTTATAAATGAAGTTGTTTTTTAAATAAAGTTGTTTTTTAAATAAAGTTGTTTTTTTACATAAAGTTTGAGGAAGCTTGCTGGTGGTGACGTTGATCCGCGACCATGGTGTGCTGTAGTCCGTTCATAGCCTACTGTTAGCCTTTTATATCTGATGACTTTATTTAGGCTTCAAAATGTATAAATGTGTTAACTTGTAAAGATTATCTTGATAGACAAAACGTGTAAGTGTCATATCCCTTTGTTAAACACAGAGCTCATTTCGAGGGAACCTGTGCGCTGCTAACTTCCGGGTTGGCCTACAAAAACATGTCATCTCTGAGGCGCTCTATCCCTGCGTTCCATTCGGAAGGGCTCATCCCTATGCCCTAATCCCTTCAAAGGGTTTACCCTCCGGAGTGAGAGCTTCGAAGGGATGAAGGGTGAAGGGATAAAAAAAATAATTTTTTTGGAACGCACTTCAGCGTCATCTTAACGAGACAATCAAGGAGGCGCCTTCGTCTTTTTCCCCCCGTTTACTCTTTGTATTAATACGCATTAATTTACTGTAGTAACATTATAAACTACTGCTGGTCTTTAACTTTAAATACAATGCATATTGTGTCTATGTATTTGAAACATTTGAATTAACTGATAAAGGGAGCTATAAAGTATTTTTGTTGAAGTACAGTGTCATTTTGACCATAATAATGTACCAAATCTAACTCTAATAAATATTACAGTAGTATAGAAAAATACTGTACATACACTCTCAAACAGGAAATACGTCACCTCCACTAGTGGAGCTAGCTACAGCTATGGCCGCTGGGCATGCGCACATCAATATTGTGTCATTTAATTACTGTATTACTGCATTATTGTAAGGGTAGGTTTAGGGTTGGGGTAGGTGTACACGTTAATAAAACACGTATTTGCATTATTGTAAAGGGTAGGTTTAGGGTTGGGGTAGGTGCCGACGTTAGTTTAACACAAGTGGAGGTGACGTATTTTCTGTTCGAGAGTGGAACTCCACTCGTCCATGGTCTGCAGCCAGACCCTTCTCAACTCCTAACCTCCTGTACCTATTCTGTGACGTCAACATCTTCCCTGTGCAAAGGATCATGGGGGCCCAAAGTTGTACCCTTTGAAATCCTTCATTCCGAAGGGCCCTTTGAAGTGGCCAGATTTGAGCACTTTGGTTTGGAACGACCCATTCAATATGGCGGCCATGATTGTTTTCACTCCGAAGTGCCCTTCAGAGGGCGATATATCCCATTTGGAACGCACCCTTTAAAGGGACAAAAAAACAAAAGAAAGTTGTTGTTTTGGATCCCATTAACTTTGACTTAATTAAAATACTTTTTAAAAACACATTTTTCAAAATACACTACCGTTGAAAAGTTTGGGTTAAGATTTTTTGAAAGAAGTCTATTATGCTCACCAAGGCTGCATTTATTTGATCAAAATACAATAAAAACAGCAATATTGAGAAATATTATTACAATTTAAAATAACTATGTTCTATCTGAAACAATCTTCCTTTTTTACTGACCCCAAAATTATGAACAGTGTATCTTGTTTTGTGCTCCACAGAGGAAAGAAAATCATTACAGAATTTTCATTTTTGGGCAAACTATCCCTTTAGATTGGCAAAACTATCATATGACTTCATAAGACTTAGTGCAAAAGTTGCATGGACTACTTTTATGATACTTTTTAAGGGGACATTTGTTCATTTTGGAGCTTGACAGCTATTGATCATGTATGGAAAAGAGCAGCTTGGACAGTCTGCTAAATATCTCCTTTTGTTTTCCATAGAAGAAAGAAAGTCATATGGTTTTGGCACAACATAAGGGTGAGAAAAGAACGGTCCTTTTAAGACCCAGACCTTAAAGGGATAGTTCACCCAAAAATGAAAATTTGATGTTTATCTGCTTACCCCCAGCGCATCCAAGATGTAGGTGACTTTGTTTCTTCAGTAGAACACAAATGATGATTTTTAACTCCAACCGTTGCCGTCTGTCAGTCAAATAATGCTAGTGAATGGGAACTTCTACTATAAGAGTAAATAAAACTTGCATAGACAAGTCCAAATTAAACCCTGCGGCTCGTGACGGCACATTGATGTCCTAAGACACGAAACGATCGGTTTGTGCGAGAAACCGAACAGTATTTATATCATTTTTTACCTTTAATACACCACTATGTCCAACTGCATTCATCACTCGATTCGTTTGGTCTGATTGCGCTCTGACGGCGGCAGTGATGTCTCGCGCATATACTTCAATGAGAGCGAGACATCACTGCCGCTGTCAGAGCGCGATCAGACCTTACTAACGAGTGCTGAACGCGGTTGGACATAGTGGTGTATTAGAGGTAAAAAATGATATAAATACTGTTCGGTTTCTCACACAAACCGATCGTTTCGTGTCTTAGGACATTAATGTGTCGTCACGAGCCGCAGGGTTTAATTTGGACTTGTCTATGCAAGTTTTATTTACTCTTATAGTAGAAGTTCCCATCCACTAGCATTATTTGACTGACAGATGGCAACGGTTGGAGTTAAAAATCATCATTTGTGTTCTACTGAGGAAACAAAGTCACCTACATCTTGGATGCGCTGGGGGTAAGCAGATAAACATCAAATTTTCATTTTTGGGTGAACTATCCCTTTAAGGCTTGCTCCATTTCAATGCATGAGAGTAGACAGGATGAGAATGTCAACACCTTAGAACAACAGGTAAAGATGAAGAAAAACCTGATGGTTGTGTTTTTGATTATTTCTGGTTCAGGATTGAGAGTTTTTAATTGATTTAAAAATATTTTAGTTTCACTCCTTATTGAAGTTACATCCTGCTCAAGCTGGCTAGCGGTAGCATTCATTTCATCCATGTGGTGCTTGAGCACTTCAGTAATTTAAAACAATAAATCATCAGCTCTACTGCAGGGCAATAGGACACTGATAAATGAATCCTGCCTTTTTGTATCTTTGGCCATGTTGAGCATTTTGGCCTTAAACATATTTATTCAGTGATAAATGATTTCACAAGGCCTCAGTTTTTTTTTCTCCTCTTTGTAAGCTTGTTGAATATTTGAAGATTAGCATGAAGTTCAAACCCATCCTCATCTATGTGGAAAACACATGGCTTCACTGAAGTTATGCAATCACTTGCTGAACGTTTATTCTCTAGGACCATTTGACATGCTTTAGTTTAGGCAAAAATGAGATATATTTTTTATATTTCTTTTTTTCCCTTCCCCTATCTTATGCAACACAATAAAAGCATGCATGTGTTCAATTAAGACACTAGTGTTCAGCCAACGAAAGTTTCATTTGGTCTCTGGTTTGTGTTATCCTGCGGCTTTAGTCGTGGCCAACTAGACATGTTTAACACATCAATGGATCTGTCATGTCCTTTTAAATAGTGTCTTTATATACTTGTAATTATGCAGGGCAAAATATTGTACTCGTCTTGTATTATGGAAGAATTTTTGTGATGTAGTTCTGTCTCGCCAGTGCCTCCTGGTGATCATCCAGTTCTTATATTCAGCATTCGCCCTTCACGCTTTCTGACATGTTCATATAGTCTATAGTCAGCAGTGTGAAAACACAACGCAATGAATCTTTCAGCTTACAGTTGTTTATTCAGTGTATGATTAGTGTTTACTTGCATTTACAGAGTTCATAAAGTATCTGAGTGGAGCTTTTGTTCTTGTTCTGCCAAAAGAAGGAGCCCTAGAGCTGTTGGGATTTTTAGGATTGATTGGTTTTCAACCACAAGGTGGCAGTGTAAGCAAAGAGTAAAACGTTTAGTTGTTCGCTGAGGTAAAAGAGTCCCCAAAAAACACTTTTGGACACACTTAAATGTCTGAATGTCATTCTTTAGATAGCAAAATATCAAACCAAGTGAAAACTAATGATGCTTAGAGCTTTTCTCAGAATTATTATTATTATTAACCGCGTTTTTTTTTTTTTTATTATTAATTTTGCTTTTAAACCTTTACACTGAAATCAAGGTGATTTTTTTTTAACCAATGTTTGACAACCACAGTGCCCAAATACTAATAATATATGCACTACAATTCACAAATTTGAGATTAGTATAATTTTTAAAAAAAATGTTATTGAAAAGAATGCTCACAAATACTGAATTTATTTGATCAAACATTAGAATAAAAACAGTAATATTGGGAAATATAATTACAATTAAAAATAACTATTTTTTTATTTTAATATACTTTAAAATATAATTTATTCTTGTGATGGTAAAACTGAATTTTCAGCATCATTACTCCAGTCTTCAGTGTCACATGATCCTTCAGAAATCAGTCTAATATGCTGATTTGCAGCTTAAAAAATATTTCTTATTATTATCAATGCTGAAAACAGTTGTGCTTCTTAACAAAAAAACAAAAAAAACAAACTTGCTCGCATCAAACTTTTGGACGGGAGTGTGTGTGTGTGTGTGTGTGTGTGTGTGTGTGTTGTTAAAACGTAAAATGAAAAAAAAAAAAAAAAAAAGTAAAATGTTTTGCTTATAAAGTGTGTGTTCTATCTCTTTTCAAAATGTGATATTTTGTTATATAATACTAAGACACTGCTACTTTTTAAGTGTGGCTAAATTTTCCAAATACTTTTTATGGTCACTGCTTGTATATTTCATTTTATCACCAGCTGTATTTTCACTGACCTGACCTGGCGATCCTTCAGAATCTCTCTTTATCTCAAAACATTCAGCTGTAGTTACGTGCTCATTGATTCATTTAATTAGCATCAGTTAACTCTCCCACCTGATGTAAACAACATTTAGAGTAGCTTTGAATCCCAACTGTTTGCGTTACTTTTAGATGAATGACTTGTTTTGAGTGGTGCTGTGCAGGATCCTCACAGGGGTCCCCAAACACTGACTTGTATGTGCTTGCTTGAAGTCTGCTTTTGGGAACACAGAAAAGCACCATTAGATCATAATCTCTGCTATTCTTGCAGATAATATAAATCTTTGTTGTTTTTCTCCTTTTTGCTGTCCTGAGGTCTTTCTTCAACATCTGCACACCTAAATGAAAGCTCAGCTTTCATGATGATGCATTCATTTTTAACCAGAACCACACTGAACTCACGCTGGCTAAGAAATATGAAGGCGTCTAATAGTAGAGGAGTGTTATAAGAATAGGGAGGTACTCAAGTACCTCATGACATGTCTTGGACAGCATGTCCCTAAATGACTGCGCTCCTCAGGTCAACATGTCTCTGTTTAACACAGTTTAAAGGGGCCGTGATCATGCTCGGATAGATTTTTCGGACGGCTGCTGTCTGTACTGTGCTTTACATTGGCGTGTGATCAAAGGCTGAACCTGTTTTGACCTTCCATGTTTCAGGGGACATTTACATAGCAGCATTTACAAGCAGATTGAGAGCAGAATTAGCTATTATCTGCTGAGGGGCTTGTAGGGGCCGTTCCAGGATACAGACACTGTGTTCTGTGCTGATCTTCCTGCTTTGAATTCCAGCAGAGCCTTTGGTGGTCTTTGTGCAATAACAAAAGAACCTTTTTCCATTACATTAAACCGTACAGATGTTATCAGTGTAAACGTAGACAATAACACCTCAGTTTGATGGAGAAATTGCAGATGATTTATTACCACATCATGAAAATTATATGTTTTTAGTGATTTATTTATTACCCAACCCCAATTCATATGCTCTAATTTTGCTCTGGAAGAGATGCATGTTTGAGCCATTTTCAAAAACAAGATCACATTGACATGTTAAGTAAAACTAATTCAAGACAAATTTATGTTAATCTAAAAGCTTAATATCATCTAAAGCAGTGCTTCTTAACTGGTGGGTCGCAGAGTGTGTCATCAAACGTGACTTTTATTTTGAAAGACGTGCGTGATACATTCAGAGATTGTATAGAGACAGAGCGACACGCGTCATAATCTGAAAACCACGCCCACCGGGGGGGAGACATTCCAACAGTCCCCATTGACTTTATATAGCGTGAGGCTGCCTCCTTGTCATTTCTGGCTTATAACAAAAAATAGAACAATGTCTAAAAGCTGCTGTGTGACATGGTGTACAGCAAACAAGCTAAAAAAAAACAGAATTAAGTTTTTTAAGCTGTCAACCCCAAAAAACGAATGTTTAAGGACACAAAAGTGGATATAGGCAGTGAGACAGATCGCAACGGGTCATATTACTATAAGAACTACATTGGAGGGGAACGTATTTGGCGACAGGTGAAATAATTCTTTGACATGCATGGTTAAAAATAATGAATGGTTTGTTTTTGTTTGTTTGTTTAGCATATGTTGTCGCCGATTACGTTCCCCTCCAGTGTATTTCTTATAGTAATATGACCCATTGCGATCTGTCTCACTGCCTGTATCCACTTTTGTGTCATTAAACATTCGTTTTTTTGGGGTCGACAACTTATAAAAACTTATTTCTGGTTTTTTTTTAGCTTGTTTGCTGCACACCTTGTCACACAGCAGCTTTTAGGCATTGTTCTGTTTTTTGTAATAAGTCAGAAATGACAAGGAGGCAGCCTCACGCAATACAGTCAATGGAGACGGTTGGATTGTTTTCCCCCCCGGTGGGCATGGTTTTCAGATTATACTAAATGCGCTCTGTCTCTATGTTATAGGGAGATAAGAGGGTATCTCTTACTATTGGAGAAAGCATAATGGCTAACTTAATCACGTGCGGCACCTCTCAGCCTATTGTGTAATGGCAGTGACATCAGTCGCAACATTCCCTAGTCTGCCCTCTCTTAAAAAATAAATTTTTATCAAGCTAAAATCTACGTGTAGATCCCAACAAAAGTATTGTTTAGTGTAAAACATGCTGAAGATTAGCGAATAGGCTGTTGATTAATTAAATGATTAGCTATTTCCCCACAAAAGCTTTTGTAGTGAAGCCTCTCATCCATTGACATCTATTCAGAAAACAGCCTCTGGTCTCATTCCCTGCGTATACGCTTTTTTGGCTAAAGGTTGCAGGTTTGCCTTCCAGTGGCTTTGCTTGGAGTCTCTACTAATAAGCTGATGACTTGAATCAGGTGTTTGATTAGGGAGACATGCAAAATGTGCAGTGTTGGGGGGCGTTCAGGAATGTGGTTGGGAACCCCTGATCTAAAGAAGTGCTTCTCAACTGGTGGGTCGAATGTGTCATCAAATGTGACTTTTATTTTGAAAGACATGCGTGTTGACTTTTCTGTCTGTATATGTGAATAAAAGCCTATTCAGCTATCGTATCTCTTCAGAACATTTAGGCTAAACCACTCAATTGATTTGGATTAGTTTTACAATCTCTTTTTCTTTAAAAAAAGATTTTTTTAATTTCATTAAAGCAGAACTAAGTAACTTTTTTTACCTTCATAAATATTTTTTTAAGTCCTTACGATGGTTAATTGACTTGTAGTGGTGTGTTTGAGGTGTGCACTAACCCCCTCTGGCACGTCTACACCAGAAAACAGCACTTGCAAGTTGAGCTGCATCGACCCAACACAATCTCTCCTCATGTTCACGTTCACGCGAGAGTGACTAAACGCTTTACGGTAATTCAAAAACAATGTATATATTATGACTTTATAAGACAATTTCGAAAATTACCCACCTCCATCGAGTGTACTGTATTTGCAAATTACCCACCTCCTCTTTCTTGTACTGTATTTGCAAAACTACTGCGCTGGTGAGCATTGTAGTCATTGTAGTCCAGAGCTGCGCTTGGAGTATTTATGACAGTGTGATTCACTGAAGGAAACTGTAGTGGGAGCTTCGCAAATCTTACTGAGTTCCGCTTTAAAAGACCTTCATTTGAGTTCCAAAGATGAGTGAAAGTCTTATTAGGGGTTTTGAACGACATGTGGGTGAGTATGTTAAACGATGGCAGAATTTTCATTTTTGGGTGAACTGACCCTTTAGGTAAAGAGTGCTTGAGGGAAAAAAAAAAAATGTTCTAATTGCTGTTAGATGAAATGTTGTCAGGCAGTGTGAATATTCTAAAGTTATTTCCGTAACTTGTTGAAATATATTGAATATGAAATAAAAAGTCTGTCCTTTCAGACATTATATGTTACTCTGCTGGTAGCACGCACTCTTCAATTGCGCGTGCAAATACAGAGGCGCGCCCTGTATGAAATTGCAAGCAGCATACAATGTCGTAGTTACGTTGTCAATTATGCTGTGTTCCACCAAAGAATATACACTAACAAGAAGCGACACTCAATAGAAAGTTCCATTGAAACACCGGCGCCCAGCAGCAGCCCTGCGTTTCCGCCATTCTGTGGTGAAAGTGACTCGTCAGTCCACTATTTTCTCTGGCAATATCAGCTGCTTTGTTTAAACAAAAAAACATACATTAAAGCTGAAATCCAACCTGAATGATGACAACACAGAATAAAATATTATCACTAGTGATCAAATCCTTTTTACAGTTTATTTTACACACTTTGTGTTTTAGTCTTCCACTCTTTTCACAAAACCTTTGCTCTCTAGAAACCCAGTCAGTTTGGGTTAAAATTCTTTAAAAGGCTTATAAACACTGAAATATTACCAACATATGAAATTAAATTAAGGACATGCATCAGAAAAATTGTGAATGTTGGACAATAAATATATGAATATAACAGCCTGATTTTGTCTAATGTCTGTTAAAGCAAAAGTGTCCAAAAGTGTGAATTATGCGATAATGGACATATCAATGCATCATGTATTATAAGATCATTATGTTTGTATCGTAATCCATTAAACGTACAATATATATATTTCAATTCAGACCTAGATATTATTACTATTACTCCACTTGGTCTGAAATATATTGTTCGCTGCAAACATGATGATCTTAAAATTATTAATTATTAATTTACTATTAATAAATGTGTAAAGTTGCAAAAATGGAAATACTCACTAAAGTAGGCTAACTATGTTACCTCAGATGGATGAATGATTGATTTCCACAACTGGTAAAATAAAACAAATTGTAGCGTTCTCAGACAATAATGAGACATGCTATTGAAAAGGGGTGTTTATTTGGGCTGTTGTAGGCCACAACCCACGCCATACACACCCCTACTTGAACAGAGAACCGCACTTGAAACAGCGAGGCACTCTTCT
Organism: Megalobrama amblycephala; assembly: GCF_018812025.1. Lineage (NCBI taxonomy): Eukaryota > Metazoa > Chordata > Actinopteri > Cypriniformes > Xenocyprididae > Megalobrama > Megalobrama amblycephala. The sequence continues at coordinate 30,085,137 of NC_063059.1, read as the reverse complement.
GCCCCCTTCTCCCCACTTTCCCTCACACACACACACCAGGGGTGGAGCCTCTTCGCATATTTAACCCGAACATCCAATAACAGGTAACGCATTTAATGATAACAGTTCCCAGCACAAAAAGCAGTCACCAACTGCCTCCTGGCATATGCATGCGCGGAGTCCAAGCGGTCCTGGAGCTGTCTCGCATATTCGGGTCCCGCGTGAACAAGTGGAGCTTCCGGGTGCTGACCAAAGGCCAACTCTGCAGGGGTCCTAATCTCCCTACACAACATAAGCAGGGCTGGAGTGCATGAGGTAGAGTCCTGAATAGCAGAGCGACATACCATCAAGGCCAGCGGCAGATGGGTGTCCCAATCGTGTTGATGAGTGGATGTTAAGATGGACAACTGCTCATCTAGTGTCCTGTTGAATCGCTTCACGAGCCCATCGCTTTGAGGGTGGAGTGGGGTGGTGCGGGTCTTGTTGATTCCCAACTGCTCACACATGGAAGAGAATACCTTGGACTTGAAGTTTCTACCTTGGTCACTATGGATACTCTGGGGAACCCCAAACCTGCTAAACATGCACTCCACCAAGGCGTTGACAACAGTCACAGCCTCCTGGTCAGGTAGTGCAAAGGCCTCAGGCCATTTCGTGAAATAATCCATTGCAGTCAAAACAAAGCAATTCCCCTGCTTGGTGCGAGGAAATGGCCCCATGATGTCCACCCCCACCCGCTGCATTGACTCCCCCACCGGAAACTGCTGTAGCTGGGCCCTAGACTGACCCTGTGGCCCTTTGCGTGCTGTACAAAGATCACAGCGCCTGCAAAAGTCCTACACATCATGCCTCAGCCGTCCCCAATAGAAGGCCTGACGCAGACGTCAAAGCGTCTTTGTCACCCCAAAATGGCCAGATCCAGCAGAGCCATGCATGGCTGTCAACACTGTCTTTTGCATGTCCCCAGGAACCATGACTTGCCATCTCTTTTCTCCTGTTGCTGGCACCACCCATGCTCGCTGGAGAACCCCCTCTATTAGCCACAAACATCTGAACTTGGCCCACAATCCCTTGGTGAATGGGTAGAGGCCTGCTACCTCCTCCCATGGCGACCGCTGCTGTGCCTCTACCCACAGCATCACAGGCCGCAGGTCTGGGTCCTGTCTCTGATTCTCCTCCCATTGAGTGACATCCACCTCTTGTAGCTCCCTGCAGACCAGTTCAGGTCCATCACTTCCGTCCACCTTCCGGCTAAATTCCAGCTCCCGGGCTTCTCTGTGCTCACAATACTTGCATTTCTGCATACTACATGGCCGTCTCAACAGGGTGTCTGCGTTGCCATGCCATTCCCCTGCACGATGTGTCACAGTGAACTCATAACTCTGCAATTCCTCGAGTCAACGAGCCACCTGGCCCTCTGGCTCCTTGAACGTCATCAGCCGCTGTAAGGAGGCATGGTCGAAGCGTATGGTGAAATGCAGACCGCATAGATAGTACTTGAAATGCCTGATGGCGGAGACTGCAGGTAACAGCTCTCGCCGTGTGACACAATACCTCTTTTGAGCTTTGCTGAGCACCTTGCTGAAATAGGCCACTACTCTTTCTCCATCTGGGTACACCTGGGACAAGACTGCACCTATTCCATCCCCACTCGCATCAGTGTCCAGGACGAAGGGCAGTTGGAGGTCAGGAGGAGCCAGAATGGGTGCGCACATTGGGGCCTGTTTCAGAGTATCGAAAGCTTTTTGACAGCCCTCTGACCAGACAAAGCACTGATCTTTCTGCAGGAGCTTGTACAAGGGAGCGGCGATACAGGAAAAACCCCGTACAAACTTCCTGTAATACGATGCCAAACCTAGGAAGCATTTTAGCTCTCTTTGACTCACCGGAACAGGCCACTCCTTCAGACCTGCTTCAGACCTGCTGCTCTTCTTCTCTCCAGCACTGCCCTCAAGGCTGTGACAGCTGAATTAAATGAGCTTCCATGTGCCAGTATGTCATCTAAGAACACCAGACACTGCTGCCGCGGAATGCCTTCCAGTACCCTCTCCATTAAGCGCACAAATGTGGCAGGGGCATTGCAAAGGCCAAAACAGAGGACTTTAAATTGCCACAGACCCCTACTCATGCAGAAAGCTGTCTTGGGTCAAGCTTCTGGTGTCAGCGGCACTTGCCAATACCCACTTCTCAAGTCCAATGATGAAAACCAGCAAGAGCCAGCCACAAGATCCAAGCATTCATCTACACGTGGAAGAGGGTACGAGTCTTTCCGTGTCACTGCATTGAGCCTCCTGTAATTGACACAAAAGCGCTACTCCCCCCCTTCTTCGGGACCATGACTACTGGGGATGCCCAGGGGCTTTCAGAAGGTTCTATTATACCGGCGCATTGCATCATCACCAACGCCTGCTCCGCAGCCTCCTACCATCCTAAGGGTATGCGTCTTGGTTGCTGACGTATGGGCGCTGCATCCCCTGTGTCGATATGGTGTTGTACCAGGGAAGTTTGACCCAGGTCCCCTTCATCACAGGCAAAACAATCTTGGAACTCCATTAACAGCTCCCACAACTGTTCTTGTTGCTGCATGTCCAAGCTGCCGGAGCTCTTCTGCATTATCTCCCACAGTGGCCCCATCGTCTCCCCCTCTCTTCCCAGAGCAGACCAAGGCCATGTGCGCAGTAGCAGGGTCTCTTGCTGGGACGCATTGGGTGGCGCTGTGCAGCTTGAGTTGTCCCTGTCATCTAAATAACATGCCCAGGAACTAGCCGCCAGCCCATCTGTGTGACGAGTTCCTGGAGGCCTCATCTTAACCACCTGACCATTGCCGAAACTCAACATGCCCTTAGACAGGTCTAACTGACAGCCATGGTCCCTCAAAAAGTCCAAACCCAGGATACAACTGTCCTGCACATTAGCTATCCACACAGGATGCTGCACATTCACACCCCCCACAGTCAGTATCAACAGCCCCTTCCCTTTCATTGGTGCCGGCTCCCCGGTCACTGTGCGGAACTGAACTGCTGTGTCCTCTAGCTGCGTTCCCTCTGGCACCACCTCAGGACGAACCACTGTACCACTGAACCACTGACGAAGTCACTGTAGACCCTGTGTCTACTAGGGCAGTGCACTCAACTCCCTCAATACAAATGGGAATATGACAAAAATCTGATATGGCTGTTCTTCCCACCTCTACCACACCAAGTTCATTCGTCCTATTGTTCATGGTAGGCCTGTCTGCTTGCACTGGCACTGAGCGGGACATGGGCTTGGGGGTCTGCAGCATCCCGCCTACTGCGCCCCCTTCCTGTTTCCTGAATTCTTAGCTAGCACAGGGCATTCCCTAACCAAGTGCCCCGGCTGACCACACCCCCAGCAAAGTCGGGCCTGTGTCTGCCACCTGGGAGGAGGCAATGCCAGCCCACGAATCATCTCTGTAATCTCGTCCAGCCATTCAGGTTTTGGTGAAGCCGTTTCACCTCCTCCCTTTGCCCTGATGGTGGGGGAGGGGTCCAGTCCTGACCCCCTTATTGCTGCTTCAACCGCCATTTCCTTCTCCAGCGCCAACTCTAAGGCTTCAGCCAAATCACGTGGGCGTGCCAGCTGTGTATGTATGCGCAGCTCTGCTGGAGAGAGAGCTCTGATGAACTGATCACGGGCCACTGATGGTGGAATATGTGCATAAGCTCGCCTTGCTAGAGATTCAATATCGTTGGCCAGAGCTCGCAGTGGTTCTCCTGGAATTCTTTGACGGCTGTGCAACTCAGACCGGAGAAGCTCAGATCGGAAACACTGTCTAAAGCGGCGTCTTAATGCACTGACCAATGCACCATAATCAGCTCTTTCACTAGTGTCAAGCAGCAACAAACATGAGAGCGCATCATCCGTTAAGTAAAGAGCGAGCTGAAGGGCTTTCTGTTCCTCTGACCAGGCATATGCATGAGCTAATAGCTCAAATTGGGCATGAAAAGCCTCCCAATCCGATTTGCCAGAGTATTTAAGTGTTTTTATTCCAACCGGCATATTCGATTCATGGACGCCACCATTATTGTTTACCTTTTGACCCCTCGCTTCATGCGAGAACGACGCGCCGGCGTCTGACGTCATGACGTTCGGCAGCGGCGGGTAATGGCGGCTTAAAGTGACTGGTTACAGACGCGGTGTGCACACCAAGCATATTTGCTGCCCCAACATAACCTTCATCTTCCTCCATCTTAAAGGTGCCCTATAACTTTTAAAAAAAATATGTAATATAAGTCTAAGGTGTCCCCTGAATGTGTCTGTGAAGTTTCAGCTCAAAATACCCCATAGATTTTTTTTAATTAATTTTTTTAACTGCCTATTTTGGGGCATCATTATAAATGAGCCGATTCAGGGCTACTGGCCCTTTAAATCTCCTGCTTGACGCCCACAGAGATCGCGCTTGCCTTGAACAGTGCATAAACAAAGTTTACACAGCTAATATAACCCTCAAATGGATCTTTACAAGATGTTCGTCATGCATGCGGCATGCATGCGTCGGATTATGTGAGTAAAGTATTTAATTGGATGTAAAAGTTTTATTCTGAGTGAATCTGAGGCTGGGCTCCGTGGCTAACGGCTAATGCTACACTGTTGGAGAGATTTATAAAGAATGAAGTTGTGTTTATGCATTATACAGACTGCAAGTGTTTAAAAATGAAAATAGCGACGGCTCTTGTCTCCGTGAATACAGTAAGAAACGATGGTAACTTTAACCTCATTTAACAGTACATTAGCAACATGCTAACAAAACATTTAGAAAGACAATTTACAAATATCAGTAAAAATATCATGCTATCATGGATTATGTCAGTTATTATTGCTCCATCTGCCATTTTTCGCTGTTGTTCTTGCTTGCTTACCTAGTTTGATGCTTCATCTGTGAATAGATCCAGACACTGCCATTGTCTAATGCGTCGAATGGTCTGGCATTATGCAAACATTGGGGGCATACACCCCGACTGTTACGTAACAGTCGGTGTTATGTTGAGATTTGCATGTTCTTCGGAGGTCGTTTACACAAATGAGATTTATATAAGAAGGAGGAAACAATGGAGTTTGAGACTCACTGTATGTCTTTTCCATGTACTGAACTCTTGTTATTTAACTATGCCAAGGTAAATTCAATTTTTGAATCTAGGGCACCTTTAATACGAACGGGATTATCCATTCTCACCAGCGGAAGATCAGCTGCTTGGCTCATGCGCGCACAGTCAGGACTCAAATCAGACACTTTACCCCCAGCTGTCTGCAATCGCAAAAAAGCCACAACTTGTTCAGAACATCAGACAACAAAAATCTTTTTTTTGCCTATCCGGCCAGTTTTCAATTTTTGACTTTGTATTTGTTTTCAAAAAAGTATGATTAATCAGTGGAACATTAAAGCTAACCCTCAGTGAGCAGATCATAAAAAAAGTATGAATGACATATGAATTGTCATGAGACTGTGTTGGCAAGATAACATAAGCATGCTTATAGGCCTACAGTCTTCTTTAAAAGACATATCTAGTCTATGTACCATTCAAGAAATGACTTTCCTTTCCGGAAGACAGCTGATCAGCAGCGGAAAAAAGCAATTGACAATACCATCTGCTAGAGAGGAAAGTTTCTCAGGAATCTGGTGGAATGTGTTTATTAAATTCCCAGTTAATAGCACACTTTCATTTGCAGCTGCTGTTTGGTTCAATCATTCTTTTTTCAGTTATTCTTCCTTTGTTGCTCATGCATACACAAACAAACAAACAAACAAACAAACAAAAAAAAGTCCAAGAACAGTCTGTACTTTATTTAATTTTTTTTTTTTTTTTTTTAGAAAATGCATGTTCATTATTTGCCATAAATAAATCATTTGCAGCTAGTGTATTTCGTAACAGCTCTAGGAATTTGAAATAGTGTCCTAGAACATCTTAATTCAGCAATAAAACTTTTGTAGCCACACAAAACCACTAAGCCTTGTTTCTTTCCCTCCTCACTAGAGCGTGAAACAGGATTTGTAGGGTTTGCTGTCTGATTAAAACAAGTGTACTTCTTCCATTAGTACTTCTCAGTTAAAAGCCCCCCAAAGTAAGCTGAGGCATATTTAATAGTTTGAACCAGTCAAATGCTTATATTTATTCAGGAAAATGAGGAGATTCTCAAGAGTTCAGTTGCTACAACAAAACTGTATTTATAATCATTTCCTGTAATTTTACTGTAATAGTTTCATACAGTCACTCTGAATAATGGATGTCAGATTTTGCTGAATGTAGCGTTATGGCACTTTGCTATTACAAGGAACATGAGAACACTTAATAATGGTCCACAGAAGAAAGTTCTAACGCTACAGTATGTTACAACATTCGCAGTGACATCATGCTCTTTTCGGGAAGGAAACAAAGGCTGTCAGATGTTTCAGTGATTATCGATCTATCCCTCTCTGGTCTGGCATGTGTGCAGGGGAAGTTTGGTGATTTTGCTTCACTTTTGCATGGATGTGCTGGTTTTTTAGATGTGTGAGAGCGCAATGGAGATGTTGTTTCTCTGATTACTGGAGAGCGAGAAGCGGAGCTCCTGAGAGAGGAGCACACACACAGATGCAGCGCTCCAGCACGTTGCATTGCTGTGCAGTGAGGCAATGAAAGACAAGGTCCCTCACAGCCAGGTTTCAGAGCGTCAATTCACTCATCGGTTTAAAGGCAGGGGGATTTGAGATGCCCTAAGAGAACAAGAAAAGAAGTAATTACGTATTGCTTGTGCAATGTTCCTTTTAGTCTTGTATTACATTATTGTTATTATTGTTGTGGTAATTATTGGAGCTTTAAAATGCTTAAAGGAGATTTACAATTTTTACACAGAAATAAATGAAATAGATAAAAAAAAAGAAAGAAAATATTTTCAAGAATGTTGGAACACAAACAACATTGGACACCATTGTTTTGCATTGTATGGACAAAAAAAAAAAAAAAAAATCCAAAGGAGAAAGTATGTCATACACGTTTAAAAGTGTAAGTAAATGATGACAGATTTTTTCTTTTTCTTTGGTTGAACCACCTATTTTACTAATTTAATACACATAACATGTAAATAGATAAAATATAACAGATCCGATGTGTTTTTTAGTGTTTATATATACTTGGCCAAAAATATAGTGATTATTTTGACTCTACTGCTAATGGAAATACTTTCAAGGGTGTTGACACTTCAGTTCAATCTTTACAACAACTAACTAACACTACAAGTTACAAAACTAATATTTATGTCTTAAATTCTTTACTTTCAAACGTTCAAACCCTTTTATTTTGACTAAATATTGGTGAAATGCTGTAAACTTCTGTCCATGAAAATGTTAAAAATGATTCCAATGTGAGTAAACAAAGCGATAACGTTGGAGAGACAGAGTTTGTGAGAAGCAGCATTCCAAACTGCTCTGAAAAACGAGTAAATGAACAGTACCGTGCTATACTAAGAAATACACAGTGCAACAGGCTAAATGCTTTATTAAATTGTAAAGATTTGATAATCTCTATTTCAATAATCTTGATTTGATAGGACATATTGCTATTTTAGTTTGATTTCGATTAATTGCGCAGCCCTATTTGTTTATATTGTTACATTCAATTTATTTAGGTTTTCATCAACTCTTGAACCCCTTGCAGATCCCATAACTGTCCCTCTAAAGGCCCGTTCACACCAAGAATAACTATAAAGATAACTGTATTTGCATCCACACCAACGAACGATAACGGTCTGTTTATTCTAAGCTCACGCGCTGTGGTTTCAAGGTGTGTACAACATGTTTTTTCTGTTCTTGTTGCATATACACAGCTTTAACCAGCAGATGTCTCAGCATGCTATGTTTCGAGTGAATAGCTAGTGTAATCGATCTAATCTAACAGTAAATTTAGCTGATGAAGTGGAATAAAAACAACACCTAGTCTTTCACTGCAGCTTCAAAGGAAGCAAGACAACATGTTTTCGAAACTAGAGCTGGACACCTGAGGAAATGTTATTTTACACTGTTTGCTAGCCTGGCATAATGATCTTATCGTTAATACTTCTCACCATTTATTCCGAGGGTATGACAGATTGTTTTCCGTATATCCATTTTCTTTAAAGTAACGTTATACTTGAAAACGGGGTTTGACTTGTCAAACAGTGGTGGCTTTTTCTGGACCTCTGCGATTAACTTCTCCGCCATTTTATATGCATGAGCCCTTACATTAGAATGGATTCTGATTGGCTGTCAGTGTTTTTTTCGTTCAACAGTTAAAGAAAAAACATTCTTAAAGTGATCCCAACGATATTGTTTCTCTGTATCGTTATGGTTATAGCTGTGGTGTGGACTCTACTATTCTTTTATATTTAGAACGATTTTTAGAATATCTTTATCGTTATCTTTACAGTTATCGTTCTTGGTGTGAACAGGCCTTAAGACTGCAGGTATTGGATCAGTTCGGTGTCTGTGTGCATGGCAACTGCTTTCTATTCAGAACCTTCTGTACGTTCAAAACACCTCACTCACTTTTTGTCCTCATTGTATGTTATTTTAATCATGCACTCATCATGTAACTGTATTGTTCCCACGCCTGCTGACTGCGTTTTTCCTGGAGAGCATCTTTTGCACTCCTGGAGTCTGTGTCGGTTGAGTAGGCAGCAGTGGGCTCCCTGGATCATCTGGCACTGTGACCAGATGAGGTGATGAGGAAAATTCTGCACCAAACTCACTTTATCCAACAGGCAGAACTGGGAATGACACACTGCTGACGAAAGCCAAAGGTGTATAATTAGCTGATGCTGTCATTTAGTGTTAAAGGGATAGTTCAGCCAAAAATGAAAATTCTGTCATCATTTACTCACTCTCATGTCATTACAAACCTGTATGACTCTTCTGTGGAACACAAAATATGTGTGTGTGTGTGTGTGTGTGTGTGTGTGTGAATATTAGAGTAAATGATGACAGAATTGTTTTGGCTGAACTGTCCCTTTAGCAAAAACAAAAAGTTGAAATGAAGTTATTTGCAGCGTGTTTTTGATGTCTGTTGTAGATTATTGTTTTATTGTGTGATTCGTGTGCTGGATTTGTCAATCATTCACTCTAAAAAATGCTGGGTTAAAAACAACCCAAGTTGGGTTGAAAATGGACAAACCCAGCGATTGGGTTAAATGTTTGCCCAACCTGCTGGGTAGTTTTATTTAAACCAACTATTGTTTAAAAATTGCTATATGGCTAGTTTAAAATTAACCCAAAATAGTTGGGAAATTAAAAACCAGATGCAATTAGAGGCAACAATAATAGACAAAAGGTGAATATTTATTAATAAGCTTTAATATTTTATTAATATAAATTTAATAGTTTAATAGTTTATTCATATAAATTTATTAATAAGCAATTTAATAAATGTTTATTGTTTAATAATTATTAATTGAACATTAATAAATGTTCATTTCCAACATACTTTGGGTTAATTTTAATTAAGCAATACAGTAATTTTTAAATAATAGTTGAGTTAATTAAAACCGCTGGGTTAAAACAACCCAATTGCTGCGTTTGTCCATTTTCAACCCAACTTGGGTTGTTTTTAACCCAGCATTTTTAGAAGTCATCTTCCCTCTCGGGAGACTTTGTTTTGGTATGTCTTGGTGAGGTCTGATTTCTCTGGGGCTTATTAACCTTCAAAACAAAAATCCAAATTACATTATCTGAATTGATGTTTGAAAATGAACATCAAATTTGCTTTTAATTATTTAATTAATTCTTTTAGGTGAGATATTGTTGGTTGTGAGCAGAGTATGTTGTAATTGGGTTCATTGTATTTAAAGGTGCACAGGTGATTCTCTACAGTAGTGTTTCTCAACGGGGGCATTCAGAGAACAACGGGGGGCGTTGGAAGCAAAAATTTTTATAAGGGGGCGTTCAGGTGTTCTTGGGGGCGTTCACGAGTTTACACCTGAGATCCGGGCAAGACAAGATTAAACGTGTAATTACTTGCAAAAGAATTGCCTACAACATTCTAAAATCTGCCAGTTTAACGCAACATGTAAGCTAGGCTATGTATCGTTTCTTTTGCAACGATTATTTTTCCAGTCATAGACCAGCACTCAAGCGCTGACATGAATTCACGTGCACAAAAATGTGTTTCGCGCTGACAACAATCCGGTAGTGGCTAGAATCCAGCGCTGACTAGAACCACGCAGCGGAGGAATGGAAAGTTGACAAGCCATTGAAAAAGTATTGACTTAAGAACCACTTATATTTTCAAATATTTTCAATAAATCATGTTCCCATTCACTCTGGTGACGAATTTTAAAATGAATGAAACTAAATTCTATTTGTACGGTAAAACTTTTACATTTTTAATGCCTAATGCCAAAATGTTTTCTTTGTTCACAAAGTAATTTACTGGGCATTATTGTTAACTTGCAAGACTGTAAAGAGAAAATGACAATTTGATGGATAATTAATTGAAATATATTGGTGTACGTTGGTGTAATCACATTTAGGTAATTTCGCCGTCACATCTGAGCGCAAAACGCTGCTTGGATAATTTCAAGATAGGCTAGTTAAAAATAATTAATAATACATTCATAATTTAATAATTGTTCATAGCCTATGTGTTTATTCTTGTTAGAAGATTTTTTTTATTTTTTTATTTTACTTATTATGGACACAAATTAATCATGACAAACCAAATAAATTTGAATTGAATTAATTGATAACATTAAGCTGATACCAAGGTATTTAAGCCTATAATTATAACATAATTTTTTATGAAAAATCATGATTGTATTTATTTTATTTTTTTCCAAAGTAAGATTAATGTAAGCAGCTTCTTGCAATACTCTCCTAAATGCGTAATAAATCCTAAGTGCACACATTAGTGCTGAAATGACCGTATAGCAGCCTATGGTCGTTTTTACTGCCCAGAATTATCAAAGAAATTCAATAGGCAGACGCAGATTATCTTGAGTTTTGCGTTAGTTCAAATGCGCGTTAAGGTGATGGAAACCATTGGCATAGGCCTACTCATGGTGTGTAGTGACCATTTGTGTGTAAAACACCATGGCATTATGTATTAGGCCTGACAAACAGCCCTCGACATAGAAATCAGATGTTTAAACTCGTAGTTATTTTGTGCGCGAGCGCGTTCATGTGGAGACTGCCAGTGTATGGGCACACACTTGTTTAACCAGTATTTCATCAGTTCTTCTGCGTCTCCTCACAGCATTTCAATAAAACGATATCCAACAACACAAATAGCTCTCTCTGTAGTCACATGTTCCCTTCATAATGCAAAACATGCGACTTGCACGCTTAACCCATTTTAGCCCACCGGCAACTATAGTTGCTGCAGTGTATGGTTGTCATTTTCCATTTGTAAGTTTTTTTCTAGATGTTTTCCATGTTTTATTTCTCAATGACATGCAAGAAAACATCCAAATAAAGGATTTCAAGAACAAAAAAAAGAAATTCACTTCCTTCCTGTGACATGGGGGTGTCAACTTCCAACCCCTACTTCCAGGAAGCATAGCGAAGGCAAACCCTCCCAAAGAAAAGTAATTTTCATGTTAATATTAAGAATTTTTTGTTGACATATATATATCTATGTAATCATGAGGGTCTCTAGAATCAACCAAACAAAACAAATCTTACAAGAGATCTATAGTTTTTTGTATACTTAGTCAAAAGTCCAAGCGGCAACTATAGTTGCCGGTGGGCAAATGACTTGTAAGTACATATATAATGGGGAAATTGGGTATACTGTGTTTAATGGGTTAATAAATCAAGGTTATTGGTCTTGTTTAGTGCATTTTGCTTTCATAATATTTTATATTGTTATATATTATATATTGTTATTTTTTAATTAATTTATTTTTAAATTAATTTATTTTTTGTTTGTTTGTTATATGTGATCCTGGACTACAAAACCAGTCATAAGGGTCAATTTTTTTAAATTAAGATTTATACATCATCTGAAAGCTGAATATATATAAGCTTTCCATTGATGTATGGTTTGTTATGATATGACATTTGGCCAAGATACAACTATTTGAAAATCTGGAATCTGAAGCTGCAAAAAAAAAAAAAAAAAAAAAAATCGAAATTTTGAGAAAATTGCCTTAAAGTTGACCAAATGAAGTCCTTAACAATGTATATCCATTCACAAAAAGATTTTTTTATATATTTACAGTAGAAAATTTACAAAATGTCTTAATTGAACATGATCTTTACTTAACATCCTAATGATTTTTGGTTTTAAAGAAAAAAATCGATAATTTTGACCCATACAATGTATTGTTTGCTATTGCTACAAATATACCCGTGTGACTTCTGACTGGGTTTGTGGTCCAGGTTCACATATAGATGTATTTTTTTCTAATGAACAATGTAATTTAACATTTTAATCCACAATGCTCTGTTGGAGCAACTTAATGGATGCACTTTGTTCTGCACTATGTTCCACCACTTTAAAACAAACGGATTTGTTGTTTGTTGTGTTTTAATATTCAAGAGATTAAGCTAGATGCAGTTTTTTTGTGTTCGCATCGAATGTTCTTCAAATTTGATTGATCTGTTGATCTGTTGAAAGCAGTTATTTTGAGTTAGATGCATAAATGTTCTCCTCCTATTCAAATTTTACATTGAAGGGGTGCATACAACATATTTGCCCACCGGCAACTATAGTTGCCGCACATTCAAACACGTTTTTTAAGAAGAAAAACAAAAACCTGGGGAAAATAAATGCAGAACATGTTCACATAGGACACTATTAACATGACTATATGCATGAAACCATTCAGAAAAATTTGGGCACAAATAGGTTAAGTTTCAGAAAACATCGTCATCGAAGTTTATATGTCTATAATTTATGTAATTATATAATTGTATTCTTTATAGCCTATCACAGGTTTTCAAACCCTGTGTCACGAGACTTAAAAAATGGGTTGGCATTTTCAAAAAAACATAGTCTAAAATGAATAAATAAACAAAATATATTTGACTTAATTGATTAACAAAGCGAAAGAAAAAACTGTGCCCAATAGTAGCCTATATACTGCTGAGTTTGATTCATTTTTGTGAGGCGCGGCGCTCCACAAACAAGTTCAAGGAAAGGAAACCGAGATGGCAAAAAGCACATCCTGTTTTCTTTATTTTGCAAAAGCACAATGTTCTGTTTTTAGTGTGAGTGTATAAAAGTAAACTTCGCCGTATCGAAGAATGTCTTACTCATATCTGTAAATTACGGAGTATTTAAGTTGTTTCTGCTGGTATAAGGAAACAGTCGAAGTGATCGCGCCGGCGCCTCGCGTGCGCACTCAACATATTCATTGCAAACTTGACATCGCAGCCTGTTCATTATCAAAATAAAATACCATCAGCCAAACATATAAAAAATTACACTGCTCATTTTACATACTCTGTAGTATCCTATCTGTGCCGTTCAGCGTGACCACCGCTGAAACTGGTCCTGCCAAACACATTTTTTCTGATTTGAAGAGGATGATTTTCTTCGTTGATATTGAAACGGGAGTGAAGTACAAATCCTATTTGACACAATAAATAAAAGTTCAGCATCCAAATACATTGCTGATATGGAAACATTTGAATTCGCGGCGAACGAGAGGCTGCTTGAGAACACCGGTTTTTACTTTCAGTTTCGCTTCAAATTATTTCGTTTGGGCTTGTTTATAGCTACTTACAAGTTTTTATTCTTGTTCTGTATATGTATATTATATATTTTAGTATTCTTATGCTTGACTTGACTTGGTTTGGTCGCGTCAATTTAAAAAAAAAAAAGGTTGTTCTTTAAAAAAAATGTTTGACAGCCACTGCTTTATATGTTGCTTATGTGTTGGAAAACACAAAACCTGGCATGGACCACTTTTGGTGTTATATGAGAGGGGGATCCCCCAAATGAGGTGCCGGATCAGATTTCGGAGGTTCCGGTTCCAGCTTGTCCCGGCTGCCTGCCACTGTTCAGTCAAATCAAATCTGTTATTTGGCTTTCAGTGACATGCTTTTTAATTATGAAAGCTGCAGTCTGTAACTTTTGGAGCTCTAGCGGTAAATAATCAAAATTGCAGGCGTCTTGGTACTGCAGGTACTATACTCCGCAGCGGTGCCGACTCGAACCAGTCTAATAGTCCCAATATAAATATAAAATATAAACTAGGGCTGGGCGATATATCGCATGCAATTGTCACGCGCATTTCGTCAGTAAAGCCGGTTCCCCGATTGCCGCTAAATTGCCATCACCTGCTTTCAAATGGAGCGGCATTTAATAGACAGAGCCGTAGTTCACTGATAAGCTACGCAATATCGCGTTCATTATCGCAGATGAATCGCCTTCGATAATGAACGCGATATTGCGTAGCTTATCAGTGATCTACGGCTCTGTCTATTAAATGCCGCTCCATTTGAAAGCAGGTGATGGCGATTAAGCGGCAATCAGGGAACCAGCTTTACTGACGAAATGCGCATGACAATCGCATGCGATATATTGCCCAGCCCTAATATAAACTCTTATTATAGGTGTGTCATAGGGATTCAGGATAAGACAAAAACACGGTTTGGAAAATGGATTCATGATGTAGGCTAATGGTGATTGGGGGGTGGTAAAGGACCTGGATAATGGATAGGGGGGCGTTGGCCCAAAAAAGGTTGAGAACCACTGCTCTACAGAAACATTTTTTGTTATACTGGTTGAAAATCTCCTCATTTCCTGATAGCAATCACTATGTTAAAAGATTTAAATATATTTTTATAAATATATATCGTCTGTGGAAGGCATAGGACCATAAAATGTTCATCCAATCATTATATTCGGTCCAAATGAAAAATACGATGTCCTACCTGTCTGTGCGTGTCAGTGCGTTTCATAGTAGAGTTTATATAGACAAAGCTCTGTCGTGGAGCGCCGCAAACAAACAATAGCCAACTTTTGCAGTTCCTACTGAATCAAAACAAGGAGCTTATGCTGTGTTGACGCCATAACTACCGTAATTAAAGGGTTAGTTCACCCAAAAATGAAAATTATGTCATTAATGACTCACCCTCATGTCGTTCCACACCCGTAAGACCTCCGTTCATCTTCAGAACACAGTTTAAGATATTTTAGATTTAGTCCGAGAGCTTTCTGTCCCTCCATTGAAAATGTATGTACGGTATACTGTCCATGTCCAGAAAGGTAATAAAAACATCATCAAAGTAGTCCATGTGACATCAGTGGGTTAGTTAGAAGTTTTTGAAGCATCTAAAATACATTTTAGACCAAAAATGACAAAAACTACGACTTTATTCAGCATTGTCTTCTCTTCCGGGTCTGTGTATATCCACAGTGACGCTGCTTCTTCTTCTTCTACGGCGGTTGGCATCCAGCTTATTGGTGCATTACCGCCCCCTTCTGCCCCGGACTGTGACGCGATTAGGACATCCGCGAGTCTGCGACATGCACACCTACACACCATTTTAAAAAATATAGCAATACCAAAATACAAACAATATAGAATAGCTTGAATACAGCGTGCGTCTCCCTCAGACTGTAAACGAAGCTTGGGCGCACAGGATAACACGTCATCAGCGTCACTGTCCGGAGCAGAAGGGGGCGGTAATGCACCAATAAGCTGGATGCCAACCGCCGTAGAAGAAGAAGAAGCAGCGTCACTTTGGATATACACAGACCCGGAAGAGAAGACAATGCTGAATAAAGTCGTAGTTTTTGTTATTTTTGGACCAAAATGTATTTTAGATGCTTCATAAACTTCTAACTAACCCACTGATGTCACATGGACTACTTTGATGATGTTTTTATTACCTTTCTGGACATGGACAGTCTACAGTACATACATTTTCAATGGAGGGACAGAAAGCTCTCGGACTAAATCTAAAATATCTTAAACTGTGTTCTGAAGATGAACGGAGGTCTTATGGGTTTGGAACGACATGAGGGTGAGTCATTAATGACATAATTTTCATTTTTGGGTGAACTAACCCTTTAAGAGATGACAATCCATGACGTTCTAACTGGAGCTGTTCGGTCAGACTTGAAATGATGCACTTCCATGTCAACAGTATCAACAGATACAAGCTGTCTAAGTTGTTTACGTTCATTATTATTTTAATTTTATGTGTTTTGAGACATGCGGTGGTTTAACGCCGTCGCTTGTGACGCTTTGCCGAGAACAGCTGTATGTGTGTGCGCGTTCATGTGTTTGAGACAGCGTGGCTTTGGACGACGATTTGCAGTGAGGATGGGATCAATGCAAGCACGCTAACGTTAGCATTTCCTAGATCACCTACTGCACCTTTAATTAGATGGGCAGTTATACTAACAGTTTAGGTTAAAAACGACTAGACCACATGCAGTCTGTAGGCCATGTGGTCCAGCTGCTACACTTACTAATGAAATGTACAAGTTGAGTTTCGTTCATCATAAAACTTTCGTTAATCTACAAAACACAAATGTAGATATTTTTAATGAAACTTGACAAATGTCTGTCCCTCCATGTAAAGGTCCCGTTCTTCGTGATCCCATGTTTTAAACTTTAGTTAGTGTGTAATGTTGTTGTTAGAGTATAAATAAAATCTGTAAAATTTTAAAGCTCAAAGTTCAATGCCAAGCGAGATATTTTATTTAACAGAAGTCGCCTACATCGAACGGCCAGTTTGGACTACATCCCTCTACTTCCTTCTTTAATGACGTCACTAAAACAGTTTTTTGACTAACCTCCGCCCACAGGAATACACAAGAGTTGCGTTTGTAGAGTGTGTTTGTCACCATGTCGTCGAAACGCTGTTATTTTCATCCCACAGTCCAATCACCGGGTCTGATTCCGGCTCAAATTGATAGGGTAAAATTAAAGACATGTTTACAATAACACTGAGCGTGTGCATCTCCACGTTATGGTAAGAGGCGTGACCTTTCCGGGCAAGATGCGCTAAGCTGCTGTCGAATCACAACACAGGAACCGCTGGCACAATCAGAACTCGTTACGTATTTCTGAAGGAGGGACTTCATAGAACAAGGAAGTCATCAGCCCGTTTTTATGACAGTGGAAACAGCGGTATACAGATAAGTAAATTATGTGAAAAATACTGTGTTTTTTTACACGCGAAACATGAACACATGTTATATTGCACACTATAAACACAATCAAAGCTTCAAAAAACCACGAAAAACGGGACCTTTAAGTTAATTCACATTATATGTGAATAAAAGCCT
>NC_063059.1:29722942-29732942 GCF_018812025.1 Megalobrama amblycephala | reverse complement strand
GGAAATAACAGCAAGAAAAGCTTTGTGGATTGGTCACATAGCAATATCCAGGGAATCTTTTGTTCAGTTTGGTTACTTTGAATCAGCACTTCTTCTTTTTTTTTTATTCCCCTTCATTATATAGTTGCAGCTTATATATACATGTATATATTTTTGTTTTGTGCATTTGCGTGATGCCAAAGATTAACTGATCAATTAAGTACATTTGAATCTGTAAAACTTCACAAAGAAGTCTAATTGAACACTTTTGCGAATCATGAATGTTCAGAAATGGTAATGGACGTTTCGTTTCTGACACAAGCTGTAAGCGGTAGACCAATCACAACAGACTGGGCTGTCTGACCAATCAGAGCAGAGCAGGCTCTTGGAAAGGAGGGGTTTAGTGAGACTGAATCCTTTATTAAACCATTTCTTACACTCTGAGAAAAAAGATAACGTGCAATGTATTTTATGTGAAAATTAAAATGTTTTTTGACACATTTAAACTTAGGAGACCTCCATAATAAAATTAGGAACCTTTAAAATAGCATAATAGGGCATTTATAAAAATTACTTAACTTTTAAAGAGGCACAGACCTAAAAAATGTAAGGAATTATGAACTGACAAGACATATATTTACTTAATGTTCCTTTATCATGGTGAATATTCTCTTTCAACACCACTATACATTTGCTGCCACTTTGGAGTAACATAAAAATATTGCACAAAAAGTATAAAGCATACCGATGACTCATTTTCTAATTTCTGTTGAAATAAGACACATTTTCCAAAATGGTGTAGCCTGCTTTGATGAGCAAAACCACTAAATAACCTCTCCTTGTAACAGATGACATCCCCAGCAAAGCATGACTAAGAGCCATTTTGTAATCAAATTCATGAGGCCATTTGCAAGAAGACAGGCCTCACGGGCGAATGACAAAGAGTGGGGAGAGGTGCTTGAATCTGGAAAGCACAGCAGGAAAGTGGCTGTTCCCCATGCACAGCCCGTCTCCCTGACATTAATCAGAGAGATTGATTCCCCACCGTTCCTCTATACAACATGCATAACTGCACTCTGAGATGCCAAACTCATTAAAGAAAGTGCATGTGTAACCATGCCAAAATCACCTGACAAGTAATAAATGAATGGCATAGCAGTGAAGGTTATTTTTTTTAATAAAGATTATTTGTATTATTTGTTTATTTCTTATATTTTTATTTTAGTTAAAATACTTAATTTTTAGTGCTGTCAAACGATTAATCATGATTAATCGCATCCAAAATGAAAGCTTGTGTTTGCATAACATGTGTGTACTGTGTATATTTTTTATGTATAAATACACACACATGCATGTATATATTTAACAAAAATATATGATATAAAATCTTTATATATATATATATATATATATATATATATATATATATATATATATATATATATATATATATATATAGGAAATATATACATGTATGTGTGTGCAATAAATCACACACATATATTATGTAAACAAACTTTTATTTTGGATGCAATTAATCACGATTAATCATTTTACTGCACTATTAATTATATATTTAAATAATAAATAATATATCATTTACATTTATTTTCATTTATAGCTATATATAATATAATTAAGTTATATTTTTGTTATTAAAAATTGTATAATTTAAATATAAATAAATGATATATAATATTTAATTCATCTATCATTTTTCAATGTATTTTTCCCCCCCCAATATTTTCAATAATGTATGTATAATGTATTTAAATACATTACATATAAAATAAATTGGTGGGGTGTGTATGTGTATATATATATATATATATATATATATATATATATATATATATATATATATATATATATATATATTCATATATATATTCATAATTAATTTACAATATAATATTTTTATATGACATAATATTAGAATTATTCATAATTATATATTTAATTAATTAAGTTATTGCTATCATATAATTTTATATAAATAAATTATATAAAATAAATTATATATTTTGATGTATTTTTTCATGCTTATATCTGGGGTCTCTGAAGGACTGTAATTTAGTTTATAATCAGTTCTCATAAATTTAGGAAAGTTTATGAAGTGTCAGTCTTTATCTTTAATGCTAAGTGTGAGCTAGAAAGACCCCCAGGGTCTCTCAAGACATACAGAAAGAAGAGAGTTGATGAAATGTACCAACTTTCTAAAATAAGTTTTAAAGTGCCTTATCTCTTCATTTTCTAACACATGAAAGCAATACAAAAACAGATGACCTTACTGTAGCACAAACCCAGTGGTGCATCACAGATATAGTGGGAAGAGATCAAATTTCTTTTAAAAGAAACACCAGTGACTCAGAGATACAGCAAAATCTGAGCAGCAAGATCTTCACTTTGACTTGTTATTTCACAGTGGTGAAAAGGGCTGCATATAAAGTTTGGTTTTTTAAAGAAATATTCACTCCAGTTGTCATCCAAATGAATGACAGAGTAGTACAGATCTGCCTCATGTACTTTCAGTAAAAATAAGACTGCTGGATCTATGTCAAACCCATTGCATAAATCATTGCATTATTGTTTAGATCTCAATAAAGCTGGCAGGACAGTATGGTGAGTCACGGATCCCAAACCGTTCCAACTGAAAACACAGGCATGTGAACAGGAGACAGAAGACGTCAAGACAGAGATGCCAAAAAGAACGCTCAACGGTTGCCATGGTTTTAAGTTTTACTGCGCCTGAAAAGGTCAAAAACTAAAACTAACCAGTATTTCATTCTAACCTTTACCCAATTCCACACATACCAGAAATCATATGGCTCACTGCCATATGTGATGCAGCTTATGTGTGCCAAAGATGAAGATAAATAAGATACATCTCAATGATCACAACACCAAAGTGTTTAATCTCATGTGAAGGCTGTGAAAATGCATTGTAATGAATCATTCTGTGTGCAAAATGTGGATGACACACAAAAGACATGGAGCAACCTCTTAGATGGAGGCCATTTCTTGAGCAGATGGTTTAACATTTAGTTCAGATGTGACACAACACAAACTGTGGAGGTTACGTATGAACATGGTGACGACAGAGTACTTAAAGCAGAATAATAAGGGAAAATCGCCTTATCTTTCTGTCAACTGTTCCAGCAGGGTTGCCAGTATACGTTCAGGACAAATAAAAGCATGTGTGAATAGTCAGACTGAGCAAACAGTGTGTGGAGAATGAGGAAGGGCTGCATAGAAACAGGATTAGCAGCACTCTTGGGTCACATTGACCAGGAATAGATGTGTAACACTATACACACACTCATGCCTCTGCCAACATGGAAGAGAAAACCTCTCTGCAAGATTTGGACCGGCTTAATGTGGGTTGTATACACATATTATGATAATATTATATTTATGTTCATGTATTTATAGTTATTTTATTACTATATTCATGCAGTTTAAAAAATGCTGGGTTAAAAACAACCCAAGTCGGGTTGAAAATGGACAAACCCAGTGATTGGGTTGCTTTAACCCAATGGTTGTATTAAATGTTTGCTCAAAGTGCTGAGCAGATTTATTTAATATTGTTTAAAAATTACTACATAGCTGGCTTAAAATGAACCCAAAATAGGTTGGAAATTAAAAATCAGACACACAAGAGGAAACAATAATAATCAAAAGGTGAACATTTATTAATAAGCAATTGAATAAATGTTTATTGTTTAATTATTCATTAAACGTATTAAGAAATATTAATAAATATTAATTTCTAAAATATTTTGGGTATATTTTAAGCAAGTAATACAGTCATTTTTTAAAACAGCCCATTCGCTGGGTTAAAACAGCCCAATCGCTGGCTTAAAACAGCCCATTCGCTGGGTTAAAACAGCCCATTCGCTGGGTTAAAACTCCCCAATCGCTGGCTTAATAAATATTAATTTCCAAAATATTTTGGGTTTATTTTAAGCAAGCAATACAGTCATTTTTTAAAACAGCCCATTCGCTGGGTTAAAAAAGCCCAATCGCTGGGTTAAAACAGCCCATTCGCTGGGTTAAAACAGCCCATTCACTGGGTTAAAACAGCCCAATCGCTGGGTTAAAACAGCCCAATCGCTGGGTTAAAACAGCCCATTCGCTGGGTTAAAACAGCCCATTCGCTGGGTTAAATCAGCCCAGTCGCTGGGTTAAAACAGCCCATTCGCTGGGTTAAAACAGCCCATTCACTGGGTTAAAACAGCCCAATCGCTGGGTTAAAACAGCCCAGTCGCTGGGTTAAAACAGCCCAATGGTTTTTTTTTAATTTTTTTAAAGAAGTCTCTTATGCTCACCAAGACTGCATGGATTTGATCAAAAAGCAGTCATATTGTGAAATATTATTAAAATTGTTCTATTTTCAAATATTTTAAAATGTAATTTATTCCTGTGATGCAAAATTTTCAACATAATCCATTTTGTCAGGATTCTTTGGTAAAATGAAAGTATAAAAGAACAGTATTTTAAAATGGAAATCTTTTGTAAAACTATAAATGTCTTTACTGCCACTTTTGATCAATTTAATGCTTCCTTGCTGAATAAAAGTATTAATTTCTTTCAAAGAAAAACATTTGTTAATACACCAATATAATGCAATACTACATTGCAAAGGCAACATACCTAATAGAGACCTTATATCTGAGATTTGTCTTCAGCAATGTTGCTTTTAAATTCCTATTTGAAATATTCACTACTCAAACCAATTTATTAGGTCTTCGTACACTTACTTTTAAATCCAAATGGTCAACTTCCCGTCTCATCTGTAGGTAACATCCTATCTGTCCCTTTAAATGGGAAAGCACATGGCTTTACACTACAGCCGTAGCATGCAGAGACTGACTTGCTTTGTCGCGGTAAATCCTTTGTTCATGAAGTATTCATCAATTATTCCCCATGCTGTATCAGATGTCTTTATCGTTAACCTGAAACAGTGCAAATAGCTGTCCAGTGTACGCAGTCGTACTGAGAAAGCTTCCTCTATAAACCATATATCTCCAGTCACGGAAATATAATCCTGTCCACCGAATGGCAACCCAGTGGTGCTGTACTGTATCCAAACACTTCTGAAGTCTCTGAACCCCTGCAAGCTCTCACACTGATGGGTGGTAAAGTTGAACAGCTGTCTCAGTCACTGGTGTAACTAATTTCCCTCTCAGATAAGGGATGGGAAGGAGGAGGTGTAATTGCTCACCCCTGAGTCAAAGCCTCCAATCTCTGCATGTCAGGGGGGCAAGAGGGGGTTTCTGTTTCAGTTACTGCATTTAACATACTTTCCACAGGTTCCTGATCTTTTATGACTTCACACATAGAAGATAATAAAAACATAGCCTGAGATGAGACTTTTATTATGATCATTAAACTAAATATTTCAGAGCAAACGTATTGAACAATAGTGAAACACTAGAAGCTCGCACAATGAAGATAACCCCAAACACACCCCTCCCCCCAACCTGTTTAGTCAAATTGTTCCCTCAGACAAAAGACTCAGAGGAGGAGCATACTTTCTTTCGGTTTGGGTGCATTGATTCCCTTTCATAGAAATGGCAATGAGATTTTACACTTCAGAATCATGCTTGAATTTTGGTGTGGCTGATGCTTATCATGTAGGATTGACTGCAATTTGATTTGAATGAAGACCTGAAGGAGTGAACTATTGTAAATGAACAAAAGCTACCTTGAGACAGGCGCACAGGTTTGGTGACCGGTAGTCCGTCCATGCTACACTGGTTTCCACAGGGGTGCAGTGTGATGACTCCAGCCCTGTTCTCGATAAAGCAATGCTGAGCTGCGATCCCTGGGCCCTGGATGTTGATGTCCATGGCTCCATGACCCAGAGTGGTCTTCCCTAAAACAAACAACCCCCACAGGATGTTGATTTCAAAGATTATTTGCACTCAGACAACATGTACTAGCGAAAAGTTCGGGTTGAAAGTACTACTCAGGTGAAGTTTGGAAAGCAGTCAATGAAAACCCAGGCACTTTTATGTATATTTTACTTTTATGCACACTAATGTTCAAAAAGTTTGTGATCTGCAAGATTTTTCAGTGTTTTTTTTTAAGATGTCTCTTGCTCACTATTAAGGCTGCATTTATTTGGTCAAATTTACAGTAATGTTGTGAATTACTTTTTCTTGCATTTTAATAATTTATTTCTGTGATGCAAAGCTGAATTTTCAGCATCATTACTCCAGCCTTCAGTGTCACATGATCCTTCAGATATCATTCTAATATGCTGATCTGCTGCTCAAGAAACATTTATTATTATTTTGTGGATTCTTTGATGAATAAAAAGTTCCAAAGTACAGCATTTATTTGAAATAGAAATCTTTTGTAACATGTCTTCACTGTCACTTTTGATCAACTTAATGTACTTTGCTGAATAAAAGCATTATAATTAAAAAAAAAAAAGAAAAAAAAAGAAAAAGTTACTGACCCTTTTGAATGGTGCCATTTATTGTTTTACACTTATTCCAGCATCAGATGTTCAATGAAAATGCACCACAAAAATATATATTGTTTTTAATGTAATAATAATCTAACAAAATTAACTAAAATAATCATAAAGCATTGCATGCAATATATTTTGTGTCAAAATTATGTATATACATTTTTTAACAGACTATGGCAACTTGTCTATTCAGCGTTGGTTAAAGTTACTTTTAAAAGTAATGCATTACAGTATTGCATTACTCCATAAAAAAGTAACAAATTGCGTTTCTTTTTATGTAAAGTAATGCGTTATTTTACTTTTGCATTACTTTTACTCACCTGGGCTGGGCTTTCTTGTTTGTTTTTTAATAACAACAAAAAAGTTCTATTTTTGGCAAATGTTAAAGGTGCCCTAGAATCACAAATTGAATTTACCTCGGCATAGTTGAATAACAAGAGTTCAGTACATGGAAAAGACATATGTTGAGTTTCAAACTCCATTGCTTCCTCCTTCTTATATAAATCTCATTTGTTTAAAAGACCTCCGGAAAACAGGCGAATCTCAACATAACACTGGCCGTTACGTAACAGTCGGGATCATTAATATTTATGACCCCAATATTTGCATATGCCACATGCATGTTCAAGGCATTAGACAAGGGCAGCCAGTATTAACGTCTGGATCTGTGCACAGCAGAATCAGACTAGGTAAGCAAGCAAGAACATAGTGAAAAAAGGCAGATGGAGCAATAATAACTGACATGATCCATGATAACATGATATTTTTAGTGATATTTGTAAATTGTCTTTCTAAATGTTTTGTTAACATGTTGCTAATGTACTGTTAAATGTGGTTAAAGTTACCATAGTTTATTACTGTATTCGCAGAGACAAGAGCCGTCACTATTTTCATTTTTAAACATGTGCAGTCTGTATAATTCATAAACACAACTTCATTCTTTATAAATCTCTCCAACAGTGTGTAATATTAGCTTTAGCCACAGAGCATATAGCCTCAAACTCATTCAGAATCAAATGTAAACATCCAAATAAATACTATACTCACAGGAATCGATGCATGCATGCAGCATGAATGACGAACATCTTGTAAAGATCCATTTGAGGGTTATATTAGCTGTGTGAACTTTGTTTATGCACTGTATAACTGCACTTATAGTCGAGAGCTCGGGAGGGCAGGGAGCGAGAGATTTAAAGGGGCCGCGCAGCCTGAATCGGTGCATAGTTAATGATGCCCCAAAATAGGCAGATAAAAAAAATTGTTTTTGGAGATGAAACTTCACAGACACATTCAGAGGACACCTTATATTACTTATATTACATCTTTTGAAAAGACGTTCTACGGCACCTTTAAGGCCCCTTTACACCAAAAGTGAAATGAATAATCTTCAGGCTGATCACAAATATGATCACAAATATGCAAAATGTTTTTCTAAAGTCATTTTTGCTTACTAGTATGGTTGAACTGGATCATTGAAGGTCAGCAGCAAAGACAGTGATTAATAAAGTGAGATTAAATACATGAAGTATATTTGTTTAATTTATTATATTTAATTATTGCAGGTTTGTGCAATATTCTGAGATTGCATTTCACTTTTTTCACTCATTTTGCTGAAAACTGAATCTGTTTTTGTGCAAGTGAGATGAGTAAATGCTCACATTTAGTCTAGAACTACAATAACTGTCATGTTTACGCACTTACTTTCGATTTCTCTCAACCCGGGGACAGGAGAGGTGTCAGTCCATACATGGGAAAACAAAGTAACTTGCGTTACTTAAAAAGTAACTCAGATATTTTGTTGTAAATTTAAAAGTAATGCGTTACTTTACTAGTTACTTGAAAAAAGTAATCTGATTACATAACTCAAGTTACTTGTAATATGTTACCCCCAACATTGTCTATTACAACCATTGTAAATGTCTATTAATGTCAAGTTTTTTTTTTTAATTAAAAACTTACATTTTAATTTAGCATATTAAGTTACAAGACATATGTGAATTATATACAAAATTAAAATAAATGTTTACACTGTTGGACGTTGTAAATTCAATAAACTAGTAAGAGTGTGAATAGTGTTTTAAGAGACAGGACTAAAATGAAAATAGTTAAAGAAACGCCTATAAATAACAGTTACATCAGTATGTGTCATTTATCATCTTCCAGCAGAGTGTGATGCCTATAATGTTAAATCACTGATGTTGGCCTGCTCTTTGTCAGCGAGAAGAACCAGATTCCTAAACCCGCTTCCCATCTGCCCCCGTCCACCCTCATCTGTTATCAGGCATAAGATGAAAGCCTGTGACCTGAGAGGACCTCAGAGTCACACAAGCTGTATCAGTTTATAATACTAATACAGTGCACAGCGACCAATACAAATTAAATAAGCATTCAAAACCTCTTGTCCTGTGCCCTTTTCAAAGCCTTCATGTTAACTCCATGTGTCTCTGAGGAATTCAGGCAGATGGACACTGATAAAGGAGACACTGGTATGAATGGCTTGTCAGCATCAGAGAAAGTAAGTAGGTGGAGATGATGGTGGGAGGTTAGAGAAGGAGGGGGTTTGTCTAATTAAGAGAGGGTTTTTTTAAAGACCCCATGCTGCTTAAGGCTCCGGGTTGGGTTATTAGCTCTTCAATCACAACATGAAGGGGATTTGACCATCTGTGTATATTGGTATCATACTAAAGGTTTGTGTTTCCTTCCACACAATTGCATTATTGGATCATATTGAGAACTTTCCATTTGAATCTTGGAGAACATTTTGAAAAAGTCAGTCCACTGAAGTATCTTACATTATGATAACATAATAATATCATTAATATAAATTAATACATAATTATATAATAATAACCTTACCTTCAGGCAGGGGTAAGAGGGTGATGGCTGTACTGAGACGGCCACTTCCTAGACTGACCAAATGGGGGCGCTCCGCTTGGACCTTCAGTGCTTTCCCAGTCTCGATCAAATCCAGTGGAGTGCTCTAAAAAAGCATTGTAAAGTAAAAATGTCATCGTTTTCTCATCCTCATTTCTCATTCTCATCCTCAATAACTTTCTTCCAGAGTATATGTACTCCATTTGATGAAGAACACCTTATTTTTAATGTATGCGGGTGCGTCCATTTTGTAACTTGAAGGCCTCCGTTGTCATCTGTTTCCTGTTATTTTAGCTGTACAAAAACATTCCGTTAGGCTGCTTGATATTGCAAACTGGTATTTGTTATCATATTATTTTAAGTTATTATCATAATCATAAATAAACACACTGGTTTAGCGTCTAATGCACTTTGTTATTCTTCTAATAATTTACCTATAGTTATTTACCAAATGAACCAGAAGTCTCACACATTCACAGATAATATAGCTTACTTCCGCATTGCAAAATAAAGTGGATAGTATGAATAACTGTAGCTTTAATGTAATCTGGACATACTGCTATAGCATCCTTATTGGCAAGTGACCAATGGCATTTGAGTCGCTTTCTCACCATGATCTTATGGGACTGTAAAATGTCCATCAGATGCGCACTTTTGAATCTCACT
>NC_063059.1:29612942-29717942 GCF_018812025.1 Megalobrama amblycephala | reverse complement strand
CACAAAAACACTTTTTTGAAGGCTGGAGAATTTAAATTGCTTGGCACTGAATCAAATTTCACACAAATCTAACCTTTTAATACTTGAAACCACTTCACCTCAGCAAAAAGGCCTTTGTATAATTCAAAAACCAGATCTACAAACTAAATTACCTGCTCATTAAATTCTGATGAGGTTTTAAATATTTAAAAACCGAGGATGTATCAATCAAGAAATAAAAAATGAGATAATATGCTGTTTAAAAGGTGAAATATGAAATAAATGATACAAATTTACCTTCTGCCAAGTGTCCAACAAACACAAAGCCTCCATTTTTGAGCATTAAATCAAGCTTTACAGCATAAAAGTCCTCAGAAAATGTAACTGGGCTATTTTCTGTCTCTCTAGTCTCTCTACATCTTCATTTAGAGGATACCTGCTCCTATTCAAAACAGCACGGACCTGCCTATACATGCTGCTTTGAGCTAAATCCCACATTCCTGCCTGTTGGCTACAGCCCTGATAACAGATGTTACTGCGTTGGTCAATAAAAGGATGGAGCTTTTATAAAAGAGAAAAGAAAAAAACGGCGAATTACAGTGAAAGAGGAACAAGAGAAGAAGTTTAACAAGTTGAAGCAAACACAAGTGAGTATTAATTGAAGTTTATGTAGGTCATACATGGGAAATATACAAAGACATGAGGCAGACAGACAGAAGATCTGACAGATTGAGATTGGGTTTGATCACACTCCAAAACTCTGTTATTGCCACATGCCTCTTAGCTCATCAAAGCCAATTTTCACAATACAAAATGGTAATGAGTCACATTTCCCTACTAGTGTCTTTATACAGAGTTTGATTCTGTTCCAAATTGCACACGCTCACATATTATCAGACACAACAATGTGAAGGACAGCACATTTTTCCAATAGAAGCATAAAGGCTGGTATTGTCTCTCTTCTGCATGCTCAAATGGGAAAGCACTCTCTGCGGATGCTGCACACTGCCTGAAGAGCGCAATGGAAAAAAGATGGAGATGTGGTCGATCGAAGGCATGTAGGTCTGGCATGTAGCTGCTCACTTAACTGTATACTCACACGTAACTAAGCCAAGAAACCAAAGACTGAAATCTAACTTTTTTTTATTTTCAGTAAAATCCATGTAATATATTTTTGTTCAATAATATTTTTTCTTTTTTATTTAGTATTTTGAGAGAATTTTATGCTACTATTTAATATTTATGCAATAATTATGATACATTTTTTTCCATTGAAAATAATAATAATAAAAAAATGTTTTTCACCTATTTTTTATTTTCACGGTTAAAGCTGTATTTCATGTTAAAACATAGGCAAGGCCTTTAAAATCCAATTTTTGAAGGCAGATTAGTGTCATCTGGTAAGAGTAAAAAACAAACAAACAAACAAAAAAAAACTCATCTGTAATGCCATGGTTTAACCACTAGATTCCTATAGCTAAAGAGGCTTGTAAATTCTATAGTTGTTTTTAGACATAAAAACATACTTTTATTAGATTGTGTATGTGGATATATATTTAGACATTGTCACGGCTTAGATATTTTATGTTTGAAATGTTGATTTGAAGTGTCAAGTTTTTCCATTAATTTTCCTACTGTCGAACACAGAGAAAGACATTTTGTTACAACATTCAAAATTCAATGAAAATGTAACTTTATCAGAGATTAATTGGTCTGGGTCTAATCTGATTTCAACCTCTGATTTGAGTCTTCTGGTTCAATTTTTTTTTGTACTGTTTTGATGTTTTAGAGTGTAACCCTTTCCTTGCTCTCCGTTTGTTTTACTGCTTTGTGGCTGAATTATTGATTTTATTTCATAAATTTGCAAAAACTTGCTTTGTGTTACAGTCACAACAGTTCATATATGTTTGGGGGTGGAGTGTGCAGAGTCTATTTTGCACTCTTGATATTTTAGTGTCTTTTCACTGTTGTGTGCATTTTTTCTGCATTGTGGCCGATTTGTAGATTGTACCCCCCAAAAAATTGCTCTCTTTTTTCATATTTTCCGTATTTATGGCGGTAATTTATGACCATGAACAACACAAGTATGAATTTTTTTTACGAGCATTTAGCTTTTTATTTTTTGAGTCACGTAGCGACTGCCACAAAAGTCACTGACTTCATCCAAATGGTACTTTCATACAGGTCAAAGTTTGAACTAATTGTTATATACTTGCACTAGCATATTGTATATGACCATTTAGTTCAAACTTTGACCTGACGAGGGCAGTAATACACTTAGCAGCGTCTACATTGCTGGAATTTTAATAAAGAAGAAGAAGAAGAGAGCTAGTTCAAGATGAGCATTTATGGTTAAAATATATAAAATTTGTATTTATTTTTTTTAGAAAATGAGTGATGGTTTCTCTAGATAAGACCTTATTTCTTGTCTGGGATCGCGTAGAACGCTTTGAAGCTGCGAACCTTCAACCGTTTGGAGGCCATTGAAGTCCACTATATGGAGAAAAATCCTGGAATGTTTTCATCAAAAACCTTAATTTCGTTTCGACTGAAGAAAGAAAGACATGAACATCTTGGATGACATGGGGGTGAGTAAATTATCAGGAAATTTTAATTTGAAAGTGAACTAATCCTTTAAGGTGTGCTGAACCAAAAATCTTTTACAAACCTGGGCCAAGTTTAAACCAGTAACCAGGCATCACAGCTGGCAAAAGGGTATATATTGACATTATTATGTAATCAAAATGAAAATTATTATTGCTGGTCTTCAATGATAATATCAAGTTACTTTAATGTATTTGCACCAAAAAATTATAAGGATTTATGCTGATATCGTCCAAAACCACACTTTGCCAGGGGTGTTTCCAAACTTCTGGAGGGCAGTGTAATTCAATACAATATTTTTTGAAAAAAGTCTGAAAAATAATTGGCACCATTTTTCTTTAAGTAAAAAATGTTAAGAAAGAAAAAAATACTAACAAAAAGACTTTTCTTTCAAAATTTTTCAATGCCTGAGGCTTGGCTGTGTCAGATTTAGAGAGGTGCTGGATTGTTTTGAAAGGTGGATGACACAACATTCAGTTCTTCAAAATGACAGCACTGTGGGCTGGAGGGAGACCACGGATTAATGGATACATCTCTGAATGGAAAGACATGATGGTGCTTTTTGGAATGTAGATGTTTCACCACATGCAATCTACTCTCTCATATATATTGCTGAGGTTCATTTAAAGGATTTCCCCGAATATAATATTCTGTATGCTCAGGAAACGCTGAAGGAGAAGAAATTTGTAATTGGTTTATAAGAAAGTGAGGAAATGTGGTAAAGACGCTTGCAGCGAGTCCTGTCTGTTGTACGGTAATAACAGCTTTCTAGTTCCTGCCTCGAGGTGCTGTGGATTATTCATCAGTGGAATTTCAGTTGAGCTTAAAAGTACAGGGACACAGATAGAGAGAAAGGTGGAGATGATGAGCTTTTTCACTAGCTAGTTGGTTATCGTTTGTGAGCTGCCTGCTCAGAGGACTCCACCTGGTGGTAAGCACTGAACTCTATACTGTGCTTCTCAAAACTGGGTCTGTTCTGATATAGGATCATGAACAGAGGAGGAAAAAAGCTGAATGCATAATACATATATATTTTTTTAATTATTTCAGCTATATATGAAATATGTTGCACATCGTTTGCAGCATGTTATGTATACCATACTGTGGAACAATAAACAAATATCTCCTTATCAGCTGTTTGCCTTTACTGAACTGTTTGCACGACATCCGTGATCACAATGCCTAAGGCCTCTGTTTCATATCCAAAGATGCCCAACTTCAGAGGATGTTATTGAAGAAAACATCACACATGTTTAAGATCTGTCCCTGCAGCATGCCGCATATGTGCTGCAGCATACAGACACATATCTAAACAGGAAATTGAGGGGCAGATGAAAAATCCAGCCATTTCTGTGTGTGTATGATTATGGCCACAGACAAACACAGCAATCGATGTGGCTGACTAAATAGCTTCTTCCAATTTTAGACCTTGCCACAAAAATGTTGCAAAGTAGAGGAATGTGAAAATGAACTAGAACGTGACTTAAAATAGCATTGTGTGGGCAGAAATTCTCCCACCCAATGTAATTAAGACTCAAAAATTATGTAACATTTCCAGAGCTCTAAACACACCAATTTTTAAAAAGCAAACTTGATGAATATTTCTATTTACAGATCAAATAGTTTCCCATGTCCAAAGAACTTACTCATAAAATGCTAATCAGTACCAGAGACTATGGAATAACACAAGATGTGTCACTCGTATTGTTTTGAATGGGATAAAGTGTAACGCGCAATATGGCGGAATAAGTCCCGCCTTCTAAATAAGAACCAATCGCCAACTGGTAAAGTCATCGCGTCACTTCAGCGGCCGTTAGAATCACCGGTTTCTATAGAAACAGTCAGACGCGCGCCTCCAAAGAGACGCGCATTTAGGTCTGCGCATGCGCATTAGCTTGATCCAGCCTGAAAAATGTTTTTTTTTTTTTGTCATGATTCGAGCGTTTAGAAACTAAATTTATGAGCCGGTTGTTGTTAGATTTCATTGGTGATTTCAAATATGAAATTTAATCGTAAGGTTGGCGAACAATTTTGGAGAATTTGATGTTTCCCCATTCAAAGAGCTGCATGATGCCCAGGATGCCCGAGAGGCGTTTCAAAGATGGCCGCCGAGTGAAATGACTTGTCTTAAAGGGACGTACTTTGTTTTTAGCATCAATGCTAATCTTGCTAATACAGGATGCGCCCAGTGCCCAAGGAAGTCGACCGGAAGTTGAAGTCGGCCGCGTGCCGCCATCTTGTAGCAGAACTTCACTTGCGTTAGCCATCCCATTGACTCCCATTCATTTTGGCGTCACTTTGACAGCAAATAACTTTACATCTGAGGCGTTTAAAGACTCAATTTGTCCATTATTTATTTCTAAAGATACACGACAATGTATAAAGGGCTCCATTACCTTCTATGTTACATTATGGCCCCGTAGAAACAGTTTTTGTAAAAATAGGCTAACGATTGCGTCATAACCACTCGACTCTCTGTCGCACAGTAGAGAAATTACCGTACAGACAGGAGGAGAAGCTCGCAGGCAATAGTATGCATTAACTTAATATGGTGTACTGGCGTTACATTTTAAAATACTATACAAAATAATTAATCAGAATAATTTCTCCTGCTCACTCACGCCAAAGAACTCCCCGCTCAAGCTCGCCGTCTCTGCAAGATTAACGATGGCAGTTTGCACGCACAGCTACTAGAAGATTTACATCTGTCAGACAGGTTGCTGACGTCATCAAGCTTAGTTTGAGTCTGCGCGTCAGAAACGGAAGTGCTAAAAATCGCTAAAAATGGGCTTCACTTGTCTCAATTGAGTTCCAATGGGGTCGCTGTGTCCATTTCTTTTACTGTCTATGGATGCGCCTTATACAGCTCCCTAGTTCAGCAGTCAGGACACTAATCAGGAAGTCAGCCATTTTAAGGCCTGTCTAAATCACAGAATCCTTCCAGTGAACAGAAATATTCGCTCCATAAAAATTCCCACAATGCACCCAAAAACCAGAGAGAACAGATGCTCACTATGTTCCCTTAACTGAAATTCTGATGCGCAAAAAATAAATTGCGTGAACCAACTCAATAGGTAGCTAACATTTATTATTAACTTACAGCTAAATGTTGCAGGTAGGCTATATGTAACAACCACACTATTCATCAATGTACTTTAATAAGCTTTAAAAAAAAAAAGTAATGTCTGAAAGATATCAGTGCTGCTGTTGTTCATAAATACCATAGTGACGTTGTACAACAAAGATGTAGCCGAAAATAGTCATCAGTGTCCCAATGTGTAGAGATCCAGGGTCCTTACCAGTGCCTGAATTTGTGTACAAGGATGTACAATTCACAACCGAGGGAGCTAGAGAGCTGAGTGAGATGCACCCTAATCAACTAGCATTGTGGGATTCCTTAAAGTGCTATGTAAAATCTGTGGTATGCTGGTTTCTCCATCACTCATTGTGTTGAGAAAGGCAGAGGCTTGGTTACAGGCTAATAACCAGCAGACCACCTGCACAGAGAAGACACATGGGCAAAGGTCACCAGAACACCATCAAAGGCCTCTGTGTGCATTCTCATGTCAGAGTCAGTGAAATATATAACCCTGAGATAAGAATCCAAGAGCAAAAAAGAGCTGTATTGTTGACAACCAGCCAGAGGAGGTAGGGCTACACAGGCCTATACTGGAAAAAAAAAAAAACAGTTTAAGATGATAGTTATGTTTTGGAACATGGTAGTTTCTACGGGTCTAATGAGTTGATAATTTGCTCAATTTTAACAGGTTGACCATTGACCATGTCCCAACTTGACCACCTTAATTTGGTGTAAGGAAACCAGTTATCATGTTCCAAAACTTTGGATTCCCAGAAGGGTGAATACTGACATATACATGACTTTACAGCTCATCTAAACACATAGTAGCACCTCTAATTGTATCAACATCAGTGATAGTTCACTCATAAATGATATGAGTGGGCACTGGGGAGATCACATTAGAAGACGTCCCCTAAACAGTTGAGAGGAAGCATGACAAACAAACAGGATGGCAGAAGAGGAGGATCACTGCTGATTGTTGAGTCTATATGTAGACTTCCTATCAGAGAGAGAGAGTTTCCTGCAGGATGAGGCAGTCAGAGAATGGCACATCACTCTTTATTTCTTCTCACAGACAATTTCAAAAATCTTCAAAGGAACCTATTTAATAATCTTTTTTTGCTTGTAATTTCATAAACAAAATGGAATTGCAAAAATAATGATTGTTCCAAACACTTTACCTTGTCTTCCACTAGTCGAACAAAGTCATTTTTTAAACATTTTTAGAATTTCCCCTCAAATCAGCAAAGAAAAATTTAAATAAATAATTTCTGGACCTACTCATGACTCATAATACAAAAAGTTCAATAATTTCAAAGCCTTTTCAAGGTTGGAAACCAGTTTCACTATCGCAGAACCGAACCACATTACAAAACTGAATGTCACATTATGAGATAATGTTGTAAGATATGAAGTCAGAATAATGAGAAATAGCTGTACTTGAGGGAT
The DNA here is from genome assembly GCF_018812025.1 of Megalobrama amblycephala. Lineage (NCBI taxonomy): Eukaryota > Metazoa > Chordata > Actinopteri > Cypriniformes > Xenocyprididae > Megalobrama > Megalobrama amblycephala. Next base: position 29,710,831 of record NC_063059.1, on the reverse strand, counting down.
AAAGTCACAATTGAGATATAAAGTCAAAGTTATGAAAAAATAAAGTCTCACAATTGCAAAGTTGAAAGCCACATTATTATTATATTATATTATTATATATAATATATAAAATCACATAATGAGCCCTGCAGTTCTGAGATTATTGATTTATTAACTTATATCTGAGGTAATAAGTCACAGTTATTTCAGGCAGAAATAGCATACATTGAAGAGTGTGTTTTTTGAGAGCACTCTGACTTTCAGGTGCAAATAATGCATCATCAGACTAATAATTTCCTGGCTTTAAGGCTACTATTGTGAGTGAGTCACTCTTTCTCTGGTCTGTTGAGGGGGCTGCACAGGGCAGGGGCTCAAGTGAACACAATATTCCAACAGGCACTTGCTCAAATGTTCCGTTGACTTTGGCTGTTTGTTTCCTAAAGACACTGGGCTCAACAGGCATTCCAGTGCAGCCAGCACAAAGAGTTCTTTTCACCGTGTTTAATCCTTGCAGAGGAGTGGCGAAGGGGCCTGGCTCTCCTCCACTGAGGACCACAGGACCCGAACTCCAAATTCATAGACACAAGCACCCACGCAGACCAAAAAGCATGCAGAAAAGTCTTGTTTAACAAAGTCAGATTTTAAGACTTAATTCTATATTTTTATAGGCAAAGAATTGATTTACCTTTGCAAAGATGTTGATGAAGCCATCACATAACACATTACACATGCTTGTATCCTCTGAACATAAGTTCCATGACCAGATCTTCAAAATCTTCAATGTCTGGTCCAAAGCCCAACGCCATTAAATCCAGTTCATAAGCTTTGTTTTGCACTTCTGTCATTTAAAAACCTTGGATCAGAAAGAGATTCACATGACTGTATGATGTCAGACCTTGTTCAGGTGCGGCAAGCATTGCCAATGTCCTCAGTGCCAGTGAGTGACCCTCAACGCCTTGGCAAAACTCCTCAGATCATCTCTTTAATCTCCATTCAAAAATGTGAGAAGCTCAAAGCCAAGAATTTCACCTCAGCTGGAAAGTTGCTAGCACACATCGACTCAAAGCCACAGAAGGAGAATGACGTCAACACCTTCTTTTGCTGTGCTATTAAAAGCTGTTGAGATACAAAGGGTTGCTGCCAAAGCAAGCGTCCCAGACTCACCCCTCTCCTCCTGACTCTGGGTCCTGTCTTTCCACACTTGTGCATAGATCAGATGATCTATGCACAAGAACTATGCATCGAAACCATGTTGTCTACCAAAGCTGGTCTACAGTGCGTATTCCCGGAGTTCTTCCCAGAGAGTAACTGAAGGAGGGCTGTGAGTTAGTAAATGGGAGGAGGTGGATGAGGAGCAAAGGAAACAGCTTTGGAAATCTCTTGGCCTAATGGAAATATTGTCAACAACCTCCTTCCTCCAGCCCTTCTTTTGTCTCAGACTCAGTATATCACAGAAAAAGATGGAATACACTATACAACTAGTTGACGAAAGTCCAAACCAATCTGAATATAATGGGCAGTCAAAGTTGACAGATTTTGATGGGCATAGACATAGATCTTTTAGCTTCAGCTTAGATTTTAAAAGTTGTGAAGTGAATTCCAGCCTTAAGTCACAATTTTGCTGTTTCAGTGTAAATGCATGAGGTAGACAGTGAGAAAAAAGAATGACATCACCCAAATTACACAGCTTTTCCAGCCACCTTTTGACCACAGCTGGAGCCATTCTTTCTTCTGACCTGACATTACGCAAGTCCGATAACAAATACATTTCATAAAATGACCCAGGCTCCATTTCCATGAGAGCTCTTTCAAATCCCAAATGAAATTCTGTGGCTGCTGAGCGCAGGAGAGTTAGCAGTGAATAATGATGCTCAAGAAAATGTGTTTAAGTGTCTGGAGGATATCTCAGACAGAGAGAGGAAGAGCAAGAGCAAGAGCAGGAGGTGGGAAAGATCAGCTTGAAAAATCGGTTGTGAAGTGCAGATGTTATCGTTGGGCCACACACACATACACATACATCCTCGTTACATTTTTGGAAGATTCAAAGCTCACTGCCATGTTGATGCTAGGAGGTTACTCAGTAGTTGATAGTGAGATTTCTGGCATGCTGCTATGCGGTTGCTGGGGTGTTTCTGTGCGATTGCCTGGATGTTTGGAGAGCTTTTTAGTACGTTGCTATGTGGCTGCTACAAAGTTCTGGGATACTATTCTGAAAGTGATAGCACATGTTTGTGCTACAGACAATTTGATGTTACCTACAATTAAAAGTCGTTTACAAAGAGCATGCTTTGCATTCCATTGTGCTGCTTTTCCATAGTTTTTCTGTGTAAACATGCCTGTGACGTCCTAGTTTACGCTGTGCGTCTGTTTGGTTGTGTGTGATTCTTAGGTGATGTCACACAATTTGAATTTGCACACACCTGACACTTGTTGGATGCAGAGTTACATGCCACTTATCATCTGGTTCCAGCATGGTGCTTGATGGCCTGCGTTACACTGAGTGTCCTGCCCGGCCCTAAAAAGTTTCTTTATTTATGTTATATTTATGTCTTTCTTGTGTAAAATAAATATTTCTGCAAATAATTGGCACGTCTGGTCTCCTGTTTGTTGCAACCTAAGAGCCAGCTGTAACAGTGCCTAAAATTAACACTGTTTCCCACTCACTGTGGGAAGTTTTCTGTATGCAAACATCCAAAAAGCGACCAGAAAGCTGTGTTTCAGACAGCACGCGGATATTGAATTTAGTTCACTTTCATGTTTCCTTGTGCTTGAAAGGAAAAATTCACACAAAGTATCCTAGTAAACAGTCGGTTATGTCTTAAAGCAGAACTAAGTAACTTTTTTTACATTCATAAATAGTTTTCTAAGTCCTTACGATGGTTAATTGACTTGTAGTTGTGTGTTTGAGGCGAGCACTAACCCCCTCTGGCACGTCTACGCCAGAATACAGCACTTGCAAGTTGAGCTGCGCCGACCCGACACAATCTCGCCTCATGTTCACGTTCACGCGAAAGTGACAAAATGCTTTACGGTAATTCAAAAACAATGTATATATTATGACTTTATAAGACAATTTTGAAAATTACCCACCTCCATCGAGATTTCTTGTACTGTATTTGCAAAACTACTGCATTGGTAAGCGTTGTAGTCGAGATCACTCCTTCGAAATCACTTAGATCCCAAAATAGTCATCTTTTGTTGGTACCACGATCTCGTCTGCAACACAGGGGAGACCGAGCTTTTGTAGTAGCGGGCCCTAAGCTGTGGAATAGCTTGCCACCACCAGTCAGAACTGCCTCTACGTTTGCTGAATTTAAATCCATGCTTAAAAAACATCTCTTTTCTTGTGCTTTTAACTGTTGATAATTTGTATGTGTTTTTTTATATTTATGTTCTTCTTTCTCCTTTTCGCTTAATCTCTATGTACAGCACTTTGGCCAGCTCAGGCTGATTTTAAATGTGCTTTATAAATAAAACTGAATTGAATTGAATTGTAGACGTTGTAGTCCAGAGCTGCGCTTGGAGTATTTACGACAGTGTGATTCACTGAAGGAACCTGTAGGGGGAGCTTCGCAAATCTTACTGAGTTCCGCTAGACTGGGTAAACCCAGCCTGATCTGCCAGCAATTTGAATTCGCCCGGCAACTCAGTCTGGAAACCTGTACATTCATTTCTGCTGCATCTGTTACACTTTTGCGGGAACCAATCACAGACTGGCTTATCCACCTTGCTTGCTATTGGCGGGTACAGAGCTCTTTCTATGGCTCTGGGCGGGTATGATGACGTCCCACGATGACGTCTCTCGCACGACCGTCAATCCAATTCCTTTTAACCTCTCAACGATGCTAAATTACTTTTTTAGTTTAGCAAACAAATCGCTCGACTGGGTGTAAATACCACTCACTTTCATGTTTTTTTGCACAACCTGCAAAAATCGCTCGATGCCATTGCTGCTTCTGCAAACCGCTGATCAATGCTACAAACCAATACAAACTAAGCCTGTCTGGAGTTTTCACGTCACTCTGCAAAAGTACGTCACCCGGATCGTTGATCTGATTGGTTGAAGGACTATCCAATTGCGTGAATAATGCTCGTTGATCACCCCTCTTGTGCAGTAGGAAATACATAGCAAACTCCCCAGACCAATGTTCAATTTTAAATTGAGCTTGGTCTGGTGATAGCCAGACAAGAGTTCCGCTTTAAGTGAATGTAAATAGTTTAAAAAAAACGCATGTGTACAGTATAAGTATATTGGATCCATGCAAGTCTTAAAGTGACAGCATCTTAATAATCCTCCTATTGTTTTTGTCGTTAATGTTAATCAAACAACAAAACAAACAGAAAAATCTCTCACTGCTCTTGTCTAAATAACTTTTTTTTTAAACTTTAATAAGGATTAATCTGTTTCATTTATACAGTAATGCTATGCAGTGTTATTTTACATTTGATTACTATTTTAAATTTCTATACCTAAAAACTACTGTTAGACCTACCTGAAAAGTCCAGTTTATTTCATTTGTACCTTTGTTCTGTTTTTGTGCTATTACTGACTGTTTATTTGTCTTTAATAATGTTTTAAATTTATATTAGTTAGGCTAGTAGTTTTAGCTAGTATCAAAATTAGAATAGAGAGTTTGAAATTTCACTGGTATCTATTTTGGTGTCATTACTGCCTGTTTTTGCAAAAACAGTTTCATGGCCGGGAAAAATATTTATGACCGGTAAATTTTCTTAAGTCACCAGCCATTGGCAGGTGTGGCAAAAGTTAGTTTTAGGCCCTGGCTAGAAGGACGTTTAACTGTTGTGCTCTTGTCTTGTGTCTTTTGCAGTATATGACACAGCATTCTTAAAACACATTGCTTAAAGGTGCAGTGTGTAAATTTTAGCGGCATCTAGTGGTGAGGTTGCAAACTACAACTAATGGTGCACACCCCTCGCACCCCTCACTTTCGGCAAAGCTACAGTGGCCGTCTGGCCGACATGTCGTCGTCTGAGAGAGCAGAAAGTAGCCTTTGTGAATCAATGAGGTTTCTTCTTACTTCTAACAAAGAACGGTAAGCCATACGATTCTAATAAGCCATACGACTACTACTACTACTAGTGCGTATTCAACGTAGTTACGATGCAAGCTGCCTCTAAAAAAACGAATGATTTAGAAGAACAATAACATAGTGACGAAACGCGACCTGTAGTGTTTGTCCGTTTAGGGCTGCTGTAGAAACACGCCGGCGCATAATGGCGACTTGACATGGAGGGGGGACCCACGGTGTGGGTAGATAGAAACAGCTCATTCTAAGGTAATAAAAACATAACAGTTCATTATGTAAGATCTTTATGTACCACTGAAAACATAGTTATGGATATTATATTGCATTTCTGTCAATAGATCCTCCCAAATTTTACACATTGCACCTTTAAGATAAAAGAAGTTTCTGTGTGAATGGTCCCTTACGTGCTTCAGTTAAATATTTAGTTAGAAGCAAACCCCTAACCGTAGTAATGAGCAACATCAATCGTTATGCTTGCCTTAGCAAACATGACTAACGAACGTTTCTGTATTCCACTTCCAAGCAAATCAATTCCAGCAATCACTGCGTTCAGAAAGATTCCAATAGAACACGCGGTCATTGGCAGGGACTGTGTGATTTCAGCCCATTCTCATTTCTTTGGAAACAGAAATGACCTGGACAACAGAGGCTTGATTATCAAAACCAAAACCAGTGGAGCATTTTTCACTCACCACTGACCCTCCAAAGTGATCATGGAAAGGTTCCACACTCCCCCTCTGCCTGTTTCTCTGTACTGGCTCAATGGACTGCTCTGTTTTGGGTGGGAGATCAGGAGGAGAGAGAACTACTAACGTGGCACTTCCAAGTGTGGTGCCTCTGGTCTCTTTCTAACTGCCTCAGTAAATGAAAGGTGAGGCACAGATCTTGTCTCCTCCTTGTTTTCTCACTATTTCTGTTTTTTTCACATCAGATTCTCACAATGCTGGTTACGTTGTGTCTTCAGCTCTGATAAAAACAAGGACAAAGCACATTTCTGTTGCCCGCATTTGGCAGTGAAAAACTGTCACAACCTCATGCCATATCTACTATGCAAAACACATGGACTCAATATTTCTTTAAAAAGCAATGGTTTCTAAAAATAACAACCTATGTTTGGATCACAGCTGATTTGAATGGACCAGATTTTTGGATCAGAATCTCACAAATCCTGCCAAGAATATTTCCAGGTCATTTCACCTCAACATCAAGACACAAAATTAGTAATTATATATTATATACATAAAATGAAGCCTATTTTAAGATTTTGTTTGCATTATGACATTATTTTCATGATAATTATTCTTTATACTGTTTTTAGTTTAATGTCTTTAGTACTTTATAATTAAATAAAAACATTGTATTACAGTATCTCTTATTGCAATACAGTAAGAAAATGTGTGACAGTAATAAGAATCTAATTAAAATCTCCCCTATAATAATGAAAATGACAAAAAAAAAAAAAAGTTAGAGTAAAATATCCGGATGCATAATACAAATTTGAAGGGAATTTGCATAACATCCACACAATTGTGGATGCAACAACAAAACCAAAACAGTAAAAATTTGAATTTGATGGGAATTTATGGGGAATTTGAAGGGAAAATGGAAATAAGAATTTGAGGGGAATTTGCAAAACTGCTACAAAAAAAAAAAAAAAAATGTCAAAATGGAAAAAAGCCCTAAACCCCCCAAAAGTTTGGCTACTTTTTAATAATTAATAAAAAAATATATATATATTTTTTTCCTTTTGACTGTGGAGAAATTGGACTTGGCATGTTATTGACAGGTTTCATGAGATTCAACATTTTTAATATCTTGAAAAAATAGATTGCGTGACATGGACACAAGTTCTTAATATCCAACAACAGACACGTTTTGAAGTTCAAAACATTTGAAAACAATCAAAATAGTTGCACTTGTGCAGTTATTATAAAGCTATCATTCACCAAGTTAAGTTTTTAAAATAGTATAAAAAGTGAAGTATCTCACAAGCCATACAGGAGTCCTTACCTGTAAGAACTTTCTGGCAGCCTATTACACAAGACCCAAACACATGGCTCCTTCATGAACAAGACATTATGAAGATGGATAGAGTCTTGAGGATGGTATGTGAGGTTCTTCCTGGCACATGTTCGAACAACCATCACAGACACAAAGCAGATTCTCCTGCTCAGCACGGGACAAAAGTCGTCTCCCACTGTGATGGTCTCTCTCTTCCCCTCTCACTCGTTCAGCCTTCCTGTTCTGTCAACCACTCCTAGCCTGACACAAGGCACTCATTCTTTCAGTCAAAGAACTCCTCACTTGTTCACCAACCTTGCAGAGACCCCTGCTGCAAAAGTAAGTCCATTTCAGGAAAGACTGAAACTCACTTTTCTGCAGAAGGTGCACAAAAACACACTGGCATCCACAATGCTGTTCCTCTTTCTGAGGGTTTCTTGGGAAGGTGCCAGAGCACTGGAGACCTGAGGTCAGTCTGGCTTTTGTCACTGTTTGTATAGTCCTGTGTCAGTCCTGACTCTTGCTGGCACTACACCAAAGAAAAGCTGCTCTTGTAGGATCAGGTGCTTCTCTCCAATATGACACACTAGTCCTCTTCCAGCTGATGTCTCTAACTGAGTGCACTCTATTTCTCATCGGTTTGTGTTAGCTTGACTCTTTTCCTTTTTTGATTCTCAGCATAATTTATCCCCTTTCCAATAGGAGGGGCACGTCAAGTGTTTTGGAGTGGTCTGCTGGCTCGAAGCCAGCCAAAAAGAGCTTGATGTTTCAGAATTATGAGGAATGCTTTAGAAGATGGTTGTTACTCATCTCACTTGTTTATTTGTCACTTTGGATGAAGATTTATTATTTAATGGGTTTTGTGGTGTCATCTGAATTTACTTTGAACTTCTGAAGAGTTCTACAAAATGACTCATTTCAATTTCTCTTTATGCTTTCATAATTTTGTACGCTTTTCAAATAATTATGGGATAAAAATTGAAATTATGACATAAAAACACAATTATGACATAAAAAGAAAGGCATGATGTATTTATGACTTAGTAAGCCTACACTCTAAAAATGCAGGGTTGTTTCAATATGATTCAAAATCATAATTATGATTTACAAAGATTTTTTTTTTTTCCTGTTATGTGGCATAAATTGGTTTCTTGGCTATACCTAAAGGCTAAACAACAGTAAACAACAGCACCATATTAAGAAATAGGGAAGAAAAACTTATTTGAAATTAGCCTGTGAAAGTGAACTTGTGATGAGGAGGGGGTTAATTAAGGCTTAAATTATCCAAAATTAAAGTATACAGCCTGTTTTAACTGCATTTGAAAACATTTCAATAGCCTCGGAATTAAGATTTAAAAAAGATGCTCACAGAGCCTTTGCCTGAGAGAAGATTAGCTAAGGCTATGGTAAGTTATTTGCTTATATGGATAGTAGGCTACATTGGGGGAAAAAACAAACAAAACAACAATAACAACAAAAAACATACGAGCAGGCCTACTGTTATTTTATCAGTTCGATAGATTTAGACATGTTAGGTACGTCACAAAAACTTAAGTTTGAAAATATCTTTTTAGGCTAGTTGGCGGTTAGCTAATTGCTCAGAGGGCTACAAGACATTTGTGTTGCACGAAGTTCAGAAATTTGAAAAAGTAAGCCTCCTGGAAGTCACAGAATGAAATTGTTGATGTACCAAGAAAATACTGAGCTAAAAAGATCTTCACAATTGATAAATCAGCAGGTTAAGCTGCTTATTTTTGATACGAACAAGAAAACTCGCTAGAGATTGACTGTAATGTAGAAATAAATAATCTGAAATCGCTTTGAGCGATTTCATTGTGTATGGAGTTCAATAATAAACAACATCTGTGTGACTCAGTTTGGGCAATTTCCCTTTGAGACTGTACGTTGTTTTTAATTAGTGAGACACGCTTCCCTGGTTGACTGAACAATCCAAAATACACATTTTCAGTCAAAAACTGTATTGCCTACCATTCTGAATGATGTGACAATAGTGCCCTCTAGTGACTGTTCAACACTTCTTTAAAAATAACAACACCAAATAGATGGACCAGGTAATCCATATGGTAATCTTAACGCAAATAACCCAGAAATCAACATAATTAGCCTATACTAAACTTTAAAATAAAGCTTTGATCCGGCCAACTTTACTCTTCCCCCTTTCCTAACATAACATATAAGTGTCAAATAAACCTGTAACAGAATCTCCCAACTCCTAGGACAGTAAGACTGCTGTTTGTTCTGTTTCTTCCAAAGGAAATTCCTCATGCTTACTCAGAATGGATCTAATTTCCTCCTGTGTGTCTCACATGTTAAAGGTCCAGCTCAAAGGCTTGTCACCACAGTGGGGGGAAAGCAGGGCAGCTGGAGGGTCTATGACAGGTGTGGAAGAATTGAACTCTCGCTCTCACTTTTACTGCGGGAAAACATTCTTAAAATGGCCTCTGTAAGAATGGGATTATTTTGTCAGCACCTTAAGGCCCTAAAACCTGTAAACCTGCTTCTGGCTTTCAAGGTATGTTTAGCACACAGAAGACACTTATACTAACTTCATTAGTGTAATACAAATTATGCTGTTCATTATAATGATAGTTATATTTTTATAAATTTGTATATATGTATATATTATTACATAAAATGCACACACACATATATGTGTATGTAGTGTGTTTTATGTAATATGTAAAATATTAAAAAAAAAAGTTAATTATATATAATACATAAATATAATTCTATCTATCTATCTATCATATATATTCATTGTTTTTTTCATTATCAGAACGGGCAAATCACATCACATAATATGTAGAAATATAAAAAAAATATTAATTATATATAATACATAAATATAATTATATCTATCTATCTATCTATCTATCTATCTATCTATATATATGTATAATTTATTTTTTTCATTATCAGAACTGGCAAATCACATCACTCCATTATCCTGTCTGAAACTCCAGATATATAAATGTGTAAAGATGCTAGAAATTGAGGAAACCATACTTTAACTGGATCTAGAAACCATGCATTCAGATTCACGCAACATATCATACATAAACCCAACAGCACATGTGTCCAGTTATTGACATCACTGTTAGAGTTTGTGGACAGGTTTCAGAAAAAGAATGGAACTAACCTGAAATCGGACCTTCTTGAGCAACATATTCAAATCCTGGATGGTGGACTCTTTACTGCTGTCTGTTGGGATCCTGAACGTTCAGCACATGTCGTGTTCCTCATTAGCCAACCTGTAAGAATGGCCTATTTCAGACTGAGACACAGAGCTATAAGAAATCACCGACCCCCAGCAAACTCATAAATCATTAACTCCAAAAACGTAATCCTTTGTAAATAATTAAAATAAAGTTTTTTAATGAATCTCAGACTGATACCAAAATCCCATGTGACCATATAAATTCTTAGCCCATGCTAGTCCCTCTGCCCCCTCTCACTCTTTCATGTGACCCTTTAACAAAGCCTGGCTCAGTACTTATCTGTTTGTTCATTCATCCGAAAGAAAGACCCGCCCTCTTTTATGACCAGGATAGTGGTCATTAACACCCCTCCTCTTTTTTTCTCAACCCCAAACAGGGATACACCCCCTCTTCTCCTCTCAAGGGAACCATATGGTCACCTACTGATTTGACTGACAGTGTGAGAACTACTGTCTGTTTGCATCAGACGTGTACGAACAACCTTTACTCCCACAATCACTGTCCACGCATCGCTCCCCCCAGACTTCACCTCATTATTTCTCCATTGCGAGCGATCAGATAGGAAATTAGGTCAGCACCGATACGGTCCCTATTCTTGCAGACTACACCCTTCGGTCCCTTCATCAAATCCACAAATCAGATGTTAAATCTACTTTCTCAGGCCCGCCCTAAAACTTTCCTCGTGGATTAGAGTCAACATCAAACATAGAGGCAGATTCTATCAGATAAGTCCGTGTTTCACATACAGATCATCCCCTGTAGATATGGGTCACATACTTCAGCTGTGGTCAGTGACTATGACTTTGACATTTAGTAAAAATATGCAGACACACAAATTTATGGTAGTCAACAAGGAAAGATTGTATGCGTTTAAAGACACGATTATAAAAGCGATAAAGAACAGTTTACCTGTTGTTTTCACCTATATTAAAATTATGCTCTTGTAAAGTTTTGACCAACAACCGATAAATAGCCAATATAAAAATTCTCTACTATTTTGTCTAAATAAATTCAAAATGAAACAATATTATTGGTTTAAATGCTACAAGGGAAAGTGTCACAACCAGTACTATTTGTATACTATTACAGTATTTTTTATTTTTTATTTTCAGTTAATTTATGGCTTTTCTCATTTTTATTAGTTTTCTATTTAGCTTTATTGTTTTTTGTTGTTAGTATTTTTAGTTCGACTGCTTATCATCCCTCTCAATACTCAATTACCTCCAAAATAAATAAATGGAATTTAAAAAGATTAAGTTGAAATTATTTAAAGAACATGGTGATGATAAAAAACATGAGATGGAAGGAAAACTATCAATTAAAGGTGGTAAAGAGGATGTTTCGTTTTATACATTTTTGCAATATTACTTGAAACTGTCTTCACTAAGTGATAAAAGACTATTTATTAGGTGCACTGAAAGGAATATTATTAATATACATCATCTGTGCACGAGGTAGGGCCTTAAAAACATCAGCCAATCGTTTACGCGATCATCGCGTGAACGATTGGCCCTCTGGCTTGTCAATCACTGCCATTGTGAGAGACGTGCGCGGATTGGCCCTCTGGCTTGTCAATCACTGCCATGACGTTCCTTGTGAGAGACGCGCGGCTGCACGCTCTAGGAACTTTCCACACTCTACATGCGCCGCATGCAATGTTTTTGTCAGGAGACAGGAGTAACAACTGCAGATTATGAGTTACCTGCGGTGAGTCCGACATAATGAATCCACTAAGTGTGTGCGCAGCTTAACGATTGTAAGGCCGATTATGAATGTAAATTGATACTTATGACTGATCGCGCTCAAACGCGTCCAGTCAGAGCCAGTTGCGTTCAGTCTGCGATTACAGTCGGTGTTCAAATTCCATGTGAAAGTATATAAATCTGCTTCAGGAGCAGGAAACTATCGCTGTATGTTGAGCACAGTCAGAATGTTTTAGCTAGTCGTAAAATGTGTGCCCGGCTTAATAACACAGCGAATGCCAGTGGTAAACAAACACTCGTGCACGAGTTTTGGGAGGCGTTCACTTGAAATGAGCTGTGAAGGAGGGGGATTGTTGTTCTGCATGCGCTCATTTCAAAAACTCAGTCGACGAAAACATCCTCTGTACCACCTTTAATGCTTTTGTGTTCTCTCGCGAAAGTTTCACATTTCCCCAAGAAACTTTGCGTTCACTCGCAAAGAACTTAAAAGTTTTGCGAGCAAACGCAAATTTTCTTGGTGGAATGCAAACAAACTCAAGCTTCTCTGGGGAACGCAAAATATTTGTGACAAAACGCATCATGTCACTTTAGGAGCTCCATAACTACTGTACATGCTTTGAGAGACCTAAAACTTCATAGCTATGAAGTAATATATACAGTTTAGCATCATTATACAAAAATATTAGAGTCAAGTATTCCAAAAAGCCATGTCAGAGCAGATGATTTCTCTTAGTAATTGGCTGAGGAAGTGATTAATTGGCAGGAATCTCCTCTACTCAACCATACCTAATGCATTATCAACTCTGAATGCCATTGCCTTGTCTCCGAGATTCCTCACATGCTTGTATAAATCCATAACAAACTCCCAGTCCACTGGCTCTTGAAGTCCACCAAACCAGGGCTGGGCAGTCAATTTATCATTACAAATAATACTCACAAATTTTACGCCAAACAATAACAATCAACCATCTAAGAGGTTTTTAATTGTTTGTTGCTATTCAATTGCTAGGGTGTTGTAGGTGCTTAAACACACCACTACAAGTCACATGACTTAGCAACACCAATACATATACCATGCAGCTACAGTATTCAAAATCCTTGGTAAAGACACATATTGAGGCAGGAAGAGCTTGAAGAAAAAAAAAAAACACTTTAATTTAAATTTGACTTTATTATTGATTAAAGGTATTCATAACTATCTTACAGCAAAATGGAATGTCGTAACCCTTCCCTTGGCGTTCGGTAATCATCTTTGAGTGTGCGCTGATAAATGTATTTTACATTATGGAAACACAAAAAAATAAATCTGTTCTTAATAACATCTGGGAAGCCAGGGAGAATATATTTTCCTGTTTAGCCAAATAAATGCAGCAATGAATAAAAAGCAAGAAACATTTAAACGGATTATGTGTAACATTACTTACAAAAAAAACAGAATGAAAAATCTTCCTGTTTAGATTAATCTTCAACTAATGATTACATAAATATAACAGAAAACAGGGAAGATACTAAAAGGCAGAAAGTATGTGTGCTTTATGATGATGTAGACTATATTTACTAACAGCAGAGATGTCATTTTGAAAAAATGAAAAATTATGTGAATTTGGACTGCACATTTAATGCAGTGTCAGTTCTTATTGCACAAGCACAGCTGATTTAATCATCACCAATTCATTTGGTACTACAATTTTAGGTCTGTTTCCATATTAGAAACCCTTGATTATTAGGAATAAATCCAAATTGCTAATGGGCCGATACAGATCAAGTGGTTTGAAAAAAAAAAAAGCCATCAATTAGAATGCAATTCTACAAAAGCCTTTGCAACAAACGTATAATTTTCCAATTTTATTCTATTTCTTTGAAGGGTCAGGAGGGTTCATATGGGCTTATAATACATCTGCTGTAGATGACAACGATCTTCCCTTGATGTCTTCAGGTGCAGTGCTGTATTTTACGCTCTTTGTCTCTTTTTCTGGCAGGTGTAGCTGACTGCACTTAGTAGTGAGCAGCTGAAAGTCCAGTTTATATAAAAGTAGATTATTTTCCTTTAAGACAAACACAGAAGTACTGCAGCCCATGTCAGAGAACGTTTTTTGAGAGCTCTGTTAACGTACAGCACACTCTCTGATCCGTTAAGCTGGCTGGCAGGTTAAAACAATCTTCCACCAGGAAACATTTACAGGATCTCATACTTATCCACAACAAATGATGTCTCTGAGGAGAATTTGACTGGACTGCCTCCTTCTACGTATGTCACCTTGGCCACCTGGGGAAATATAGTGGATATTTCGTCATTATGTATTTGTGGATGCGTGTGTCTATATATGGATATATAGTCATTTCCTTTCTCACTAGGACTAATTTTTGTTGCAGTATTTCATAACTTGCCTGAATGTCACAAAAGTTACGCTTGGAGACAAAAGAAACATTGATTGGGAAGAAGTCGTTGGGTTTGCCATCTATACTGAACTCCAGGCTGCCACTCTTGTTCTTCTCATCGATAACGGGAAGTGACCATTCCAAGATGTTTTTCCTGCTGTCATGGTTATACTGCCCATCCAGATCACCGACCACTGGAGAACCTACACCTGACCTGCATAATCGCAGGAGCCAGAGTTTGTTTATGGTAGATGGAATGAAATACTAAGTTGACATGTGCTACTTAAATTAAAAATTATTATAAAATTTTATTATTATTAATATACTTAAAGTTTTAATGAACAGACAAACAGACAGATAGACAGAGATGCTTAATTTCTCAGTCGATACTGGTATCCAATTATTTAGAATGATATCTGCTGTTACCCACAGTTTGATTTAAGGAAAAAAATCTTTCCCACTACTGTAAACTATACAGGGAACCGCCTCATTTGGCACATTACTATAATATTACAGGTTAAAATTATCAAAACAGCCCATCTATTATATTCAACTGCCATTTATTATTTATTTTTAGATATAATTAACCAAATTAAAAAGTTGTTTTATTAACATCTTTCTGCGGTTGAAACACAGATTGAGCGATTACATGAGACATTTTGGTAAATTGTACTGTATTTTTCAACATACCTGTTGATGTTCATGCATGTTTTTTCATACTAAGTCTTTTCTTCCACATTATTACAAGTCAAATGTCCACACTGCCGCTTTAACTGAAGTGCTACAAGCAAGCTGTCACATCACATTTAACCTTCTGGTGCTCTTTGGTCAATTTTACCTTTTGTTTTTTCAGAATCTTTTACTTCATTGGAATGGAATACTAAACCTTTAGTGGAAACTTTTGGTACGGAGCACAAACAAAATCTTATTGAAAGCTACATTTTTTGTGATATCAAGATCAAAATTGGAACACAACTTGTTTAAAATGACGGTTTTGATTTTCTCGCACCTTTGGAGTAAAATGTGTTTTAGAAAATATACATTTCAAATAAATTAAAATAGTATTTTTGTGCATTTTTCATTACAATAAACAAAATTCTATATATATTTTTTTTAAGTTCACTTTTTTTTTTTTAACTTTTCTCACTTCAGCAATAATCTATCAAGCGTCTTTAAAAAGAGACCAAACTTACAGTAAGTCTGTGCTTCATAGCATTCAAGATTTATGACAGTTTAAGTTGGAAATTTCATTTTCAGGTAAATGTTAAAAAGTGAATAAATGGATAATAACTACTGCATAAGTATAATTTAGTACCATAAAATCCCCTAAAAATACAAAACATTAAATAAAAAGCATTTTCAACTTCAATTATAGTACATTCATTTCATTGAAATAAAAAAATAATTAGAACACCAGAGGGTTAAAGGTGCTAAAGAGGATGTTTTGTTTTATACATTTTTGCAATATTACTTGAAACTGTCTTTACTAACTGATAAAAGACTATTTATTAGGTGCACTGAAAGGAATAATATTAATATACATCATCTGTGCACAAGGTAGGGCCTTAAAAACATCAGCCAATCGTTTACGCGATCATCGCGTAAACGATTGGCCCTCTGGCTTGTCAATCACTGCCATGACGTTCCTTGTGAGAGACGAGCGTGGCTGCGCGCTCCAGTAACTTTCCACACTCCACAGGCGCCGCATGCAATGTTTTTGTCCGGAGACAGGAGTAATAACTGCAGATTATGAGTTACCTGCGGTGAGTCCGACATAATGAATCCACTAACACAACACAGCGAATGCCGGTGGTAAACACTCGTGTTCCAATACGAGTGTTTACGAGTTTTGGGAGGCGTTCCTTCGAAGGAGGGGGGTTGTTCTTACGCATGCGCTCATTTCAAAAACTCAGTAACAGTCTTTGGATTCTCAGTCGACGAAAAAATCCTCTCTATCACCTTTAAGGGCACCGTCAAAACGGAATTTATTGTTTGAATTTTGTGATAAAATTGACAGAAATTTAAAGCTGAGACATTGTTTCTTATCAGTAAGTAACAAAGCACAAAGCTCTTTATTGGATGGGAGACGCACTATAAACAATGTTTGGTGTAAGAAGAAAAAAAAAACGTACCTGGCAACCCTGGCTTGAACTACGAATGATTCATAGGGTCAAACAGAGCCTGCTTTAACGTTGCTATTTTTTAACTGTTCATTTAACTGTTATTTAGATTCATCGGAAACATTTTTCCGCCCACTTTTGATTGACAGGATATAATTGGCCCTGATCATTGGCTGTTGTTAAACAATTGGCCAATGGCTTAAAAAAGCTTTTATTGGCTGATACATTGGTGCATAAATAAATGTTTACATAATATAAAAACATATATAACAATATTAAAAGGGAAACAGAAAATATCTTGTTTATAATGATTTGAATAAGCACTTACGGCACAGGAATAGTAATGATAACATCATTGAGTTCGAGTCCCTCGTCCTGAAGCTCATACTCAATGTTGACGTCACAGCCACTTCCACTTTCTGACGGCCAACAGTTAACTGAGAAGACAACATAGGACGCATGATTTCATGATTGATGTGTTCATGAAAGTGCTGCCATACAAAATCCTTGAGTTTTTGAAAAAAAAAGAGAAGACTCACTAGTTAAAGGAATGAGGGACTCATCTGTGCTCTGTAACCTCCATTTCAGCACCCCCAAATCACTGTTGAGAGGGAAGGACTTATCCTGGTTTTTCAGAGCAATCAGGGACTCAGCGTTGAAAAGCTTTTTATCAACATGAGGGTGAGTCTGAAAGATAAATGAAATAGTATGAGTCACATGGTCAAGACAGAATATTTTTCTCTAAGATCTAAATAGAGTGAAAACTGAGTGAAAGCACAGTGTCCTTTTTAAAATCCCATATTGTTAACAACTTCCCCTTCAGAATACATGCTGAGACCATGACATGCAGTGTCGTGTCTCACACACCTGTAGCTGGGCTCCTTTCTTGTCATTATTGTTGAGGAGTATAGAAATGCGGCCATTTTTTTCATCTGTGACTTTCAGAGTGATCATACCCAGAACCTCCATGTTCTGTAGTCCACCATCCCGACCACAGGTCAGAGAGATCTTCTCTTCCACCCTCAGATGTACACTGGGAAACAAGTTCAAAAAATGCCATTAACAACAGACATCATCTGAAAATAATATTACAATATGAAAATACACTACTGTTCAAAAGTTTGGGGTTGATAAGATTTTGTTAATGTTTTTGAAAGAAGCATCTTATGCTTACCAAAGCTGCATTGGTCCCACTTTATATTAAGTGGCCTTAACTACTATGTACTTACTTTTAAATTAATCATTTGATACAATGCACTTATTGTGTACATACATGTTTTTACATTGTACTTATATTTTAAAAACACCTGCATGTAATTACATCTGTAATTATATTTATAATTACACTGTTGACCATCCCTTACACCTTACCCCTACCCTTAAACCTACCCATACCACCAAAGCTTCCCCTAACCTTACCCATATCCCACCTCAAAAGCAGCAAAAGTGTTTTGCAATTCAATATGAACCCAATAAGTACATTGTGGGACCGCTGCATTTATTAGATTAAAAACAATACAGTAATATAGTGAAATAGTATTATAATTTTTAGTTTTGTATTTTAATACATTTTAAAATGTAATTTATTCCTGTGATGGTAAAGCTGAATTTTCAGCATCATTACTCCACTCTTCAGTGTCACATGATCCTTCAGAAATCATTCTAATATGCTGATTTGCTGCTCAAGTAACATTTCTTATTATTATCTAGAGATGTTCCGATACCCCTTTTCCATTCCCGATACCGATTCCAATACCTGAGCTCAGGGTATCGGCCGATACCGAGTACCGATCCGATACCTGGGTGTGTATCTGTATATTATATATATATATATATATATATATATATATATATACATACTACTAGCCCTGTATGAATTGATAGAATTATTTATGGTGTGCTTCAGACTTATCCCTTAATAAAACAAGAACAAAAACATACAGTGAACTGGAGTATTTTTATTATCTGACATACATTTGTCAGTTATATTATTTATTTATTTTAAGTGAAAAAGAACTTCAAATGCAGCCACAAATCTAACACTGTAAATTGAAAAAGGTATATTAGTTTTACAATATAACTATAAAAACAGTGCAACAAATAAATCTAGGAATATAATTAGGCTATATAAGAAAATAATCTCTTTAAAACTTGAAGTCCAGAAACAATTTTGTTAAATAAAAATCTCACGTTTTTCGACGACTGACAGCAGCTGGTCATCCAGAACAATAAACCCGACAATTTTGTCGGTTATCTTTATTGTCTTTTGAAAACTTTTCTCTTTGTTTGAATGAAGCTGGCACGCCTCATCCTTCTCCATCTTAAGCGCGTCAAACGCCCGAATCGCTCAATTCGCACCGCGTCATTCACGCAAATCGAGCCCCAGGGAGTCAATTCGCGTCTTTGCATTGACTTAACATGTAAATCACTCGCGCTTATCGCTTCATTCGCGTCTGGTGTGAACGCAGCATTAGCCTTTATGTAACCATCGTGTTGCGCTGGGTGACGCGTCTTCAAATGCTTTATTAAGTTATTTGTGTTAAAGTTGCCAATACTTGTGCCACTCGAAATTGCAGCATTGCATATGAGACATGTCGCCGTTTTACTGGTCTGAAATACTGCCAAACAGCAGACATACTGCTAGCGCGTTTTCACTTCTCCGCTGCTCTAAACAGTGGTTGCTTGTGGCAACACAGCACAACTTCCTGTGTTTGCATTCTGAGCCGCGAAGAAGAATTGATTTCCGATTTGCTGCGTTAAGCAAAGATAGCGGGCACAACTAGGTATTGTTTAAGAAAATGGTATCGGATCGGTACGTGAGTTTAAATACTCGCCGATACCGATGCCAGAAATTTTTGTGGTATCGGTGGTATTTCCGATACTAGTATCGGAATCGGAACAACCCTATTATTATCAAAATTGAAGATTATGAAAAAAAAAAAGAAAAAAGTAAATTATTTGTAACATCTTTACAGTCACTATTGATTAACTGAATGCACACATCCTGAATAAAAGTATTTAATTAAATATAAATATTTATATTAGTGATGTCAATCAATTAAAAAAAAAAAACTACTTTATTGCACATTTTTTTTCTGTAATTAATCATAATTAAAAATTGTTTTTAGATTGTAATAATTTCACAGTTACTCTCCAAACAACTTAAAGACATTATATTTTAAATATTTGTTTAATGGCATCTGTTTATGAATGAAAGCCAGTTTCACTGATACTAATACTGATAACTGATGTTTTTTAAAACATTTAAAACAATTATAGACATTCATTTCAATTCACATTTATTTGTATAGTGCTTTTCACAATACATTTCGTTTTAAAGCAGCTTTACAGAAAATGCATGTCAGCATTACAATTTAGAGTAATCTGTTATCAATTTCAACATTTATTAGGCTTAAAAAAATTTATTTAAGTGAACTTAAAACAATCTCCACAAAAACGCATTATAAAAAATGTGATATTTACCTGTTGCCTGTCTAACAGATAGGAAATATACAGAAATTGAATAAAGTTATCAAACACTTCACTGCATAAATTATAAATTAAATACAGATTAATTATTAATTATTAAATAATAATAA
This sequence comes from Megalobrama amblycephala, assembly GCF_018812025.1. Lineage (NCBI taxonomy): Eukaryota > Metazoa > Chordata > Actinopteri > Cypriniformes > Xenocyprididae > Megalobrama > Megalobrama amblycephala. Next base: position 29,690,763 of record NC_063059.1, on the reverse strand, counting down.
TCATTTAGCAGGCCAGATTATGTTTTAATTTTGAGATCAGTTGCGGGCCGGGTGGAGGGGGAGGGCGGGCCGGCAGTTTGAGACCACTGCTTTAAGGTATTTTAAGACAATATTTAACTCATTTAAGACTGCTCTTATGAGGATACTCGGCATAATTCTGTGTTATTGTTTGTTCAAGCGTAAAAGAACTTGATGCTGGCGGGGGTCTTTCTGAGCACACGAGTCATGTGTGTGACACACAGGTATGACATTCACAGACAGCGCGTTTTCATTCGTCTTGTGGCGCCAGCCAAATTATGACAAAAGGATGCTGCATTAACTGCATTAAATATTTTTAACGTGTTAAACTGAAAAAATTAAACGCATGATTTAACAGCCCTAATGTATATATAAAAAAAGAATCTTTTTGAATGGTAGTGTACATACATAATATGTGGAGTTGAATGTGCCAGATACTGAAATAAAATCAGCAAGCAATAGGCCTACCTCTCTATATTCACTGGAGGCTGAAGGACTTTGGATGCCTCTGATGCCTTCCTTCCTGCACTGGATGTGACAATATTTTCTCCTTCTGATTTTAGTTTGTCCACAAAGTTATCCACCTCTTTCCCCTTGACACCCAGCTTCAGTGCTTTACTCGAACCACTCGGCCTACAGGAAGAACAGGGAAGATTAACTTCTGTACACTTATATATTTCGAAGCATCATGGCCCACAGTTAAAGCTCATACCTGACAGGAGCAGAAGACACTTTGGGCTTCTCTGGCTCTATTGTATCCATGATGATGTTGGCTGATGTGACGCTGCTCATTCCTGAATTTCCAAAACCGCCGAAGCCTGGCGATTTCTTTCCGGAACGTTCAGCATCTTGTCTTGCTCGCTGCAGCTCTTTGGCCTTGCGTTTCATCTCAGCCTTTGCTTCTCTTTCTTGGGTCTGTTAAAGTGAAGAATTGAGAGAAACCCAGAAAATTAGAGTGTGTTTGATTTAAACTTAAAGTGGAGAGTAATTTTGCCCTGGATGTTTCATCAAATATCGGACCTCTCTGACAGCCCTGAAGACTTTCTCTTCGTGCGAGTCCATCTCAGTAAAAGTGCGAATCTGGGCCAGGTTAACGTTCTCCCGGTATCCCAGAGCTACGATCTCATCAAATGCAAATATGAGATCAAAACAGTGCTCCGAGATCTCGCTTTCCTCCAATACTCTGCAATATTCAGGGATCTGAAGAAATACGGAAAGTAATCACTTATTCAAGATACATCCAAGAAGTGCAATAATTTGGAGAATAAAAAAGTAAGATTTACCACTCGGGAGAAAAGCCTTAGTGTCTCCAAGTCCTCCAGGATGTTGCTGTTTTTTGTAGTGATCAGAACCATGTAGAGCTTCTCCAGGGGCTGGTAAACATAGCGCACACTGTCTGTTTCCACAAAAGTGTGCTGCTTGCCTGTATTCATCAGCTTGGGAAAGGCAGCCAGAAGGCCCTCGACGCGGGTTCGCGTCATCTCTACGAACTGTCGTGACACTATGGCTTTTCCTGCCTTAGTGCAAACCGCCGCTGCCAAGAGCACCTGCAAAGATTTGATGAACATTCAAAACTTAATCAGACAAAGAACTACAAAGAAAATTGGGATTTTTGATTGTTATGATGATGACTGCATTCAGAAATTAGTCTGCAACACAACAGCTATTTCAGAAATGACAATCAACTTGCATTACCAGTGATTGCATTACCAATACAAATGGAGAATCAAAACATTTAAGATGAAGTGATCCAAGTTTTGACTGGTAAGTTAAACAGATAGTTCACCCAAAAATGAAAATTCTGTCATCATTTACTCACCCTCAAGATGTTCCAAACCTGTATGAATTTCTTTCTTCTGTTGAACACAAAAGAAGATATTTTGAAGAATGATGGCAACCAGACAGTTGATGGTAGCCATTGACTTCCATACTATTTTATATACTCAATGGGTGCCGTAAACTGTCTGGTTTACTGTCATTCTTTAAAATATCTTCTTTTGTGTTCAGCATAAGAAAGAAAGTACAGGTTTGGAACAATTTGAGGGTGAGAAAGTCATGACAAAATTTTGCTTTTTGGGTGAACTGTCCCTTTAAGCTCAATGTGTGGATTGGAATAGACTACAGACCAGTATTTATTAAACCAATTTTTTCTACTTAATTGATTATTCGTCAGTATTGGGCCTAGTGATAAATGGCATGCCCTCAATTGTAAAGTAACTTAATTAGTGTGTGTAACTAATTCTATTAAAAATGTTTTTATTGTTAATTGAAAGTAGCTGATATAAAATATTAATATTGGATGAACAACTTAAAGGGATAGTTCACCCAAAAATGACAATTATCCCATGATTTACTCATCCTCAAGCAATTATAGGTGTATATGACTATCTTCTTTCAGACAAACACAATTGGAGTTTAAAAAAAAACAGCTCTTCCAAGCTTTATAATGGTAGTGAAGGGGGTGTGATATTTTGAACCCCCAAAAAGTGCATCCATCCATCATAAAAGTACTCCATACGGCTCCAGGGGGCTGATGAAGGCCTTCTGAGGCGAAGCAATGGGTTTTGTAAAATAAAATATCTATATTTAAAATAATAACTATAATAACTGGCTTCTGGCAGCCGCCTTACATAGGACTAGTTCCGGCGGAAGAGTGACCTCTGATCCAAAGCATGACGCAGGACGTAGGAGTAGCGTAAGCTTAGGTGAGAGGAGACGTCTCTCGCAGTTTAATAGGGCTGAGCAACAAACTCAAGCCCCTCTTCTCTTACATCAAAAACCTCCAACATTTCTCTTTAAAATTTCTTGTTTTAGACTTCTTATTCATGACAGGTTTTTTGTTTTGTTTTGCTCTCTCCTCTGCACTTCTGCATTCGTCAAAACATCATGGGTCGGGTCAGAGGTCACTCTTCCGCCGTAACTCGTCTTATGTACGGCCGTCTGCCGGAAACCAGTTATTATAGTTCATATATCTATAAGTTATAAATATGGATATTTTCTTACAAAAACCCATTGCTTCGCTTCAGAAGGCCTTTATTAACCACCTGGAGCCATATGATTTTATGATGGATGGATGCACTTTTTGGGGGTTCAAAATCTCAAGCCCCATTCACTCTGATTGTGTTCGTCTCAAAGGTAGTCATTACACCTAGGGTGGCTTGACGGTGAGTAAATCATTGGATAATTTTCATTTTTGGGTGAACTATCCCTTTAAGCTTAAAAAAAGTTGTAGAAATATTGCAACTAACTGAAATAAAACACGTTTAAGCCAAAGAATTAAAATCACTAAAACTAGAAATAAAGCTAAATAAAATTATTAAACAAAAAACTAAAAGGCATATAAAAATAATAAACGATTCTACATATAAATTCAGATACGAAAAAGTAAAATAATCTGCAATGGATGACATGATACAGTAAACGTGACTAAAAAACTTTTCCCTACTATTAATAGAGATAATAAAGTTCTGCCATATATCAATCTATTTGTATGCATTTCATGTATACTTTTATGTTTTTTATGTTTCATGATCCCCAGCTTATTTCTATTAAGTTAATATCTGAATTGTCAAAGTCCGTTAGCTACAACCTGTTATCTACATAGATATTATGCATTATTCATTATATAAATGATAAAAGAATACAAAAAATAGCAATTTATTATACCAATATTTTGTCATATAGCTGATAATGACAGCTATTTACTTTCGTTAATTACTTGAACTGTAATTAATCTTGATGACAATCTAATTAGCTGGCTAACCTTTAGCAGGCTAGCTGTATCAGATATCATAACCTAGCAACAATGTTTCCTTCTTTACATGATGTTTTTAAAACAAAATCAGACGGAATAGACACTTTTTGGTAATTGACACTAAAAAATGAAAAGAGTTTCAAACTGTATGAGCGATGAGCTACATCGTTAGCTGCTAGCCCCATCCTGCTAAATACACAAAACAAACAGTCATACCATTTCTGTTCCCTTTCACACGAGGATCCGTCAGTGGACTCAGTCACGGACACCGTCTGTCCAGATGTATCAAAAACAGAAAATGTCAGAGGGGTGCCTAACGCTCTGTTTCAACAGTAGCATATAGCTTGACTCGTAATATTGAAGAAACAGAGCCACGTCTCCAGAGTCCAACCGGAAAAAGTTGCGCCGTGTGTCAGAATCAGATGAGAGCTGATGCAGGAGAGATGGCGACATCTAACGGCGGAGAACAGATACTGCGCATGCAAACAATAAACTTTATACATATTTGCAGAGATATCATCAGTGATTTCATGATAAGAAAAAAGAAAATACACTACCGTTCAAAAGTTTCAAAAGAAATTCGTTATTTTATTCAACAAGGATCTATTAAAAAGAGGACTGTAAAGACATTTATAATGTTACAAAATATTTATTTTTCAAATAAATGCTGTTTTTTTATCTATTTTTTTTTTTTTTTAACATTAATAATAATTTAAAATGTTTATTGTAATAAATGTTGAGCAGCAAATCAGCATATTAAGGTGATGATACACGGGGAAAATTTTTGAGCAATGTTGCCAGGCAATTTTGCCAAGCAATGTCATTGTGAGCACTTTCCCATTGAGAATGGGCAACAGAGAAATTTGTTGCCCATTCTCAATGGGAAAGCGCCTGAGCAACATCTTTTGGCAACATTGCTCGAAAAGCTGCCCTGTGTATCATCACCTTTAGAATGATTTCTGAAGGATCATGTGACACTGAAGACTGGAGTAATGATGCTGAAAATTCAGCTTTACCATCACATTTACATTTTAAAATATATTCAAACAGAAAATGTTATTTTAAATTGTAATAATATTTCAAAATATGCAGTTCTTTCAAAAACTTATAATAACAATTATACATAACAATTCATCCTCACTGTATGATATATATATATATATATATATATATATATATATATATATATATATATATATATATATATATATATATGTGTGTGTGTGCTTTATTTACATCACTCTGTTTAATTTCTGTACTTTCTATCTTCTATTTCAATACTTTAATTTTCAGTTAAAATCTTGAGCCCGTGTCCTATAGTGTGAATTTTAAGCTAAATGTGGGAACCATGGTTCACAGTTCTTGAGTGGGCGTTTTAGGTTATTTCAAATGTTATTTATTCTTTTTTTTTTAATCATTTTAAGTCATCATGAGCCCCCGTTGGAAATTCCTGAATCAGACCACTGATCACTGACAAAAGAAAATGCATTTATTTTATATATAATATACAGTGCCCTCCACAATTATTGGCACCCTTAGTAATTATGAGCAAAAGCAGCTGTGAAAATAAATCTGCATTGTTTATCCTTTTGATCTTTCATTCAAAAAATTCACAAAATTATAACCTTTCATTGAAGGAAAAGAATTGAAAGTGGGGGGAAACTCACATTATGAAATAAATGTTTTTCTCAAAAACACGTTGGCCACAATTATTGGCACCCTTTTATTCAAAACTTTTTGCAACCTCCTTTTGCTAAGATAACAGTTCTGATTCATCTTCTATAATTCCTGATGAGTTTGGAGAACACCTGACAAGAGATCAGAGACCATTCCTTCATGCAGAATCTCTCCAGATCCTTCAGATTCCAGCTCCATGTTGGTATTTCTTCTCTTCAGTTCACTTCACTCATTTTCTTTAGGTTTCAGGTCAGGGGACTGAGATGGTCATGGCAGAAGCTTCATTTTGTGCTCAGTGACACATTTTTTGTGTTGGATTTGATGTTTGTTTTGGATCATTGTCCTGATGGAAGATCCAACCACAGCCCATTATTGGATTTCTAGCAGAAGCAGTCAGGTTTAGATTTTTTATCTGTTGGTATTTGATAGAATCCATGATACCATGTATCTGAACAAGTTGTCCAGGATCTCCAGCAGAAAAACAGGCCCACAACATTAAAGATCCAGCAGTATATTTAACCGTGGGCATGGGGCACTTTTTATCCATGTGTGCACCAAACCCATCTGGTGGGTTTGCTGCCAAAAAGCTCTTTTTTAGTTTCATCTGACCATAGAAGCCGGTCCCATTTGAAGTTCCAATCATGTCTGACAACTGCATATGCTGGAGATTGTTTCTGGATGAGAGCAGAGGATTTTTCTTGAAACCCTCCTGAACAACTTGTGGGAATGTAGGTGCTGTTTGATCATTTTTTTTTAAGGCTTTCTGAGACTCAAGACTCAACTAAACTCTGCAATTCTCCAGCTGTGATCCTTGGAGAGTCTTTGTCCACTCAAACTCTCCTCCTCACAGTGCATTAGGACGATTTAGACACATGTCCTCTTCCAGGCAGATTTGTAACATCTTTAGTTGATTGGAACTTCTTAATTATTGCCCTGATGGTGGAAATGGGGATTTTCAATGTTTTAGGTAGTTTTTTCTACAGCCACTTTCTATTTTGTGAAGCTCAGCAATCTTTTGCTGCACATCAGAACTATATTCTTTGATTTTACTCATTGTGATGAATGATTACGGGAATTTGACCTTTGTGTTTCCTCATGTTTATTCTCCTGTGGAACAGGAAGTCGTGGCTGGACAATTTCATGCTCCTAGTCACCCTGGTGTGCTAAAAAAATGTAAATATGAATGGGAATATACTTCAGAGATATTTTATTCATAAGAATTTCTAGGGGTGCCAATAATTGTGGCCAACATGTATTGGAGAAAAACATTTATTTCATAATGTGAGTTTCCCCCCACTTTCAACTGTTTTCCTTTAATGAAAGGTTAGAATTTTGTGAATTTTTTGAATGAAAGATCAAAAGGATAAACAATGCAGATTTATTTTCACATCCACCTTTGCTCATATTTACTAAGGGTGCCAATAATTGTGGAGGGCACTGTACAGTATATATATTTAAAAATTAAAACCTTTTGGTCGCAAGATAAAGAAAAGTGTTTTGATACAATTTTAAAAAGAATTTAAAGGAATTTAAAATCTTAAAATATTTATCTTTGATTTTTAATGTGCTATTAAAATCCCTAACAAAGATAGGCTTAAAAAAAAACTTTGTCTTCTCTACATATAATGTGGTTCCCAGAAACAGCTTATTTAAAATGCTTCACAAAGTACATAAATATGCAAACTGCATACAGTTCGATGTGGTTCCACTCAAGAAGTAAAAACAACCTTTTTTTTTTTTTTTTTTTTAAGATTTTTTAATGCTGAAATTAGCAGTCACAGTTGCTTGTTAGTTGTAACACATCACTTTAAGAGGTATGGAAAATAAAACATAAAGCACATTGGGAATGACAGTAGACTAAACAAGGTGAATTATGTCAATAACTACACCCCTGCATCAGTGATCCAAACTCATGATGTTTTTTTTTTTTTCCAAATTCCACCACATTTGACAATCAAATGTGATCCATGGCATCTTGTTACACCACTGAAGTAAATAAGGCACATTTGTCTGGCTCAGATGTCTATACAGCCTGACACTGTCAGTGATTAATCATAATATAAATTTACAAAATCATCTTTATTATACTGTCCATTAAGTGCAACAACATTCAGCAAAACACATTCAACTTAGTCCATCATAGTTTAGACCCCAGTATCAAACAGATTAATAAGCACAGCATACTTTACATTCAGATGCACAACATATGCTGAGAAATCACAGATGAGTAAATAATACCAGCATTCATCAGTATTTTGACCTGGGGATTTATTAAATTCAGACACAGAGGCCAGTGCTGCACAACGTCCCAGTTCACTTCTGCTTTCTCTCAAAGCCAAAGTTACAGTCATCATCCAAGTCAACCACATAATTACATACAACATCCAGCTGTAGGCCATATATATAACAAACCAAACCCAACTCTTATAACAACCTGCGTTTACAGGCCCAAAGTACCGACCCACTGTGCGTTTTGCCTGATATTGTGTTGTTCACTATATGGACAGATATGTTTCTGCTTATATGTCTTTCATTGGTTATGTGTTGCATTAAAACATATGATTTTATGCCTGTTGTAATACAGTAAGTGATTCTCTCAGTCGTGGTTTGTTTGGAGACGAGGGGCAGGGGTGTAGCTATTGATGAGTTTACTTCTGCGCTGGTGGCTTCTCTCCACAGGTGATGGAGATGTTGCGCTCAGGGATGTCCAGCAGGTGGCGAGACGTGCAGATGGTCAGAACGCCATCAGCGGACAGAGAGGAGGTGATGGATTCTGGATCTACACCGGCTGGGATTTTATACTTTCTGTAAAACTGCCTTGCCACAATTCCATGATCATCCTGTAACAGAGACAGATACAGTTTCTTCGAAAGGAGGTACAGCAATCACTGCACATTAAAACGTCAAAGAAAATAAAGTTGAACTGACTTTAAATTGAGGAAGCAAACAAGAACTAGAATTGAAATTCAAAATTTGAATTTAGAGAAGGGCACATTAAACTGATCAAACGTGATAGTAAAGACTTTTATAATGTCTTTTGAAAGTTCTTTTGAACTTTCTATTCATCAAAGAATCCTGAAAAGATTTTAATTGATCATAATGATCATAATTCATACAAAAAATATTAAGCAGTACAACTGTTTTCATCATTGATAATAATAAGAAATTTTTCTTGAGCAGCAAATCAGCCATGGGTCCGAGTTCAAGTCCCGCTTAGAGCAGGCGGTTCGAACAGGAGGGGTTAAATTGGTGCCGTGACCCGGATGGGAGTGAGGTTTAGGGGAGTGAGTGTAGGCCAGTAAGAGATGTGTGTGTAAACCTCACTCCCCTGATCTCAAGTGTTGGGTCTTTAGCCTCCTTGTTAGAATGCCCGACTCCCATGCAGACGGGCCCGAGTTCAAGTCCCACTTAGAGCGGGCAGGAGGGGTTACACTGGTGCCGTGACCCGGATTGAAGTGAGGTTTAGGGGATGAGTGTAAAAGAGTGGGTAAATGCAACCCAGTTCAGTTTAATTGAAACTCATGATTTGAAAGTGTGAAAGTTCTTCACGTTGCCTTTGGAATATGTCTTGAATATGTCCAGCCTTGCTTTTTATAACACAATATTACAGTAAACATCATTTATGCAAGCAAAATACCCAGCTCAATTCATCCAGAACAGCCAAGTTTAAAATGGGGAATAAAATATAGGTGGGTTTGAATACTTGTTTTGTTACCTGCCGTTCATCATGTTTCCCATGAATCTCAATAAAATCATCATTGACCTTGACAGTCAGTTCGTCTGGAGAGAAGTTCTTCACATCCAGGTTGATTACAAAGCGATCTCTGTCCATTCTCACCTGTGTAAGAGATAATGGCAAACTAATTACTGCAAAACACTGAAAACATGCACAGTTTCTGACTCTAATAATGTGATTGGCTCATAAAAAACATTCTAGTAATCTCAAGAATTTAAGGGTTACTCTTTACAATGAGATTCGATTTGTTAACATTAATTAATCATGAACTACTGTAACAATAAGCTATATTTTTACAGCAATTGTTAATCTAACAATCTAATAGTTAATTATAACTACACTAACATCAATAGTTTGAGGTCGGTATGATTTTTTAATGTTTCGAAGTCTCTCATGCTCACCAACGCTACATTTATTCGATTGAAAATACAGTAAAAACAGTAATAATGTGAAATATTATTACATTTTAAAATAACGGTTTTCTATGTTAATATATTTTAAAATGTAATTTATTTCTGTGAATATTCAGCATAATTATTCCAGTCTTCAGGGTCACATGATCCTCAAGAAATCATTGTAATATTCTGATTTGATGCTTAAAAAACATTTCGTATCAATGTTGAAAACTTTTGTGTTGCATGCCTAATGTTTTTTTATGATACCTGATACACTAATGATAACAAATTGAATCTTAAAAAAAAGTAAAGAAAAATAAATAATAAAGTAAAGTATTAGCTATTTGGGTAATGGCTAATTTGTAGAACATCAGCAGTTTATCTCACCTCTGACATGCCACTGTCCCACCAGTTTGGAAAGCGCCAGAAATAAGGTCGATAGTAAAACATGGTGTAGAAAGGTGAAAATAGGTCGCTGTCGGGTAGGTGCTCTCCAAAATACTGGTCATAAATTCGATGGGAAGAAGGAAAGAAACCTGGGAACCAGGGCCGGCGGTACCAGGGATGATGAATAGAAATGTCCATTGTATCTCAGCGAAGTGGCTGGAGTTGACAGCGGATCTGCTGCATGTTCTGCTGTGGCCCAGTATTTATGGCCCATCCATAAACCTTATGTCAGCTGCTGATCTGTCTCCAGTTATGAGGTAAAGTGTTTTTTGCTGCCTCTCTGCCCTCTTCCCCTCTGGCTCATTCAAACAAAAAACCTATTTAATCACCCTTCACTCTCTCTTAGATCATACAGTCTCAAACACTGGGGTCTGAATAGTGTTAATGCCGCTCTGCTCACAAGCCTGGAAAAATATTTGCCTGGCTAAGTTAGAATGGTTCTGAGTGAAGCCTCCATGTCAACTGGCCACATCCCAGCAAGCTCTTGTGCCAGGAGGGATTCTGCAGCCCGTGCCCTCGGGATACGGCCGGATACTATCTGCTCCCTCCTGGCTCCTATCAGAGGAGAACTCAGGCAGAAAGATAATATTATGCCCTAAAATGGACAGGACTACAGGAATCAGCAAGATTGGTGATCCGCTGTAAATCAGATGTGATAAAAGAGCCCTCACTGCATCACTGCCGTCCCATCCGAGACATCTGAAACATTACTATTTTTAATGTTTTTGAACGAAGTCTCTTATGCTCATCAAGCCTGCATTTATTTGATCAAAAATACAGAAAAAAACATTAATATTGCAAAATATTATTACGATTTAAAATAATGGTTTTCTATTTTAATATACTTTAAAATATAATTTGTGATGCAATGATGAATTTTCAGCATCATTACTCCAGTCTTCAGTGTCACATGATCCTTCAGAAATCATTCTAATATGCTAGATGGAAATAGATTTTTTTTTTTTTTTTAAACGTGGTATTTTTTTTTTCAGGATTCATTGATGAATAAAAAGTTAAAAAGGACAGCATTTATTTAAAATATTATATATATATATATATATATATATATATATATATATAAAATCACTTTTTCCTCAATTTAACACATTCTTGCTAAGGTATTTAAGTATACAGAGGTATTCATTTCTTTCAAAAAAAAAAAGAAAGGAAAAAATAAATTAATGATAGTGTATAGTGTTACAAAAGATTATATTTTAAATAAATGATCTTTTTTTTTTTTTTTTTTTTTACTTTTTATTCATTAAAGAATCCTGAAAAAAGTATCACAGGTTATATTAAGCAGCACAACTATTTCCAACATTGATAATAAATCAGCATATTATGATTTCTGAAGGATCATGTGACACTGAAAGTACTGGAGTAATGATGCTGAAAATTCAGCTTTGCATCACAGAAATAAATTATATTTTAAAGTATATTAAAATAGAAATCCATTATTTTTAATTGTAATAATATTTCACAATATTACTGGTTTTTTTTCTGCATTTTTGATCAAATAAATGCAGGCTTAATGAGCATAAGAGACTTCTTTCAAAAACATTAAAAATAGTAATGTTTCCAAACTTTTGACAAGAATATTGAATAATCTGGAATCAACAAGTAAATAATAGTTAAAGGATTAGTTCACTTCACAATTACACTTTCCTGATAATTTACGCATCCCCATGTCATCCAAGATGTTTATGTCTTTCTTTCTTCACTCAAAAAGAAATTAAGGTTTTTGAGGAAAACATTCCAGGATTTTTCTCCATAGTGGTCTTCAGTGGGGTACAACTGGTTGAAGGTCCAAATTGCAATTTCAATGCAGCTTCAAAGCGCTCTACACAACGAGGAATAATGGTCTTGTCTAGAGAAATGATTGGTCATTTTCTAAAAAATAAATAAAAATTGATCTATTTTTTAGCCACAAATGCTCATCTTGCACTGCTCTGCGATGCACCACGCATTAGGTAATCACATTGGAAAGGTCTCGCGTTACTTCTGATGGTCAGCTGACGAAACTGTATGTCTAACTTGGTTTTATATTATATTTTCATGTATATATTATATAAATGTACATCCGAATGCATTGGCAAGATGGGGAAAGTTCAAATGTAAGTGGTTAGACAATGAACAAAATGGTCTACTTGTAACCTATATTTTGACTCTCAATTTGCAGTTTGACTGTGGCTCAACTTCTTTGAATTATAAGTAGCTTGTAGCTTTATAAGCTTCATTTACATGCATAGTAGGTTTCCCAACACTGCCCTTGACCGTCTGAGTAATCTCTTCCAGTAATACTGTAGGTTTTTCTAATTCCCTTTCAAATCCACTGCCAATATCACCCTGCTCTGCACAAATTGGGAATGCAGCCATTATGGGATAAATGGGTTGTTCATGCATAACATGACCATGGACTTGCTTTTTTTATTCAACATCATTATTTTTGGTTAAAATGTAGATATAATATAAAGATTATTGGAGTACGTTTTACAAGAAAATAGCATTTCAGTCTACCTTAAAATTTTATGTTTAATTCAATTCCATTTCTTTGTAATTATTTGTGAAATCTACTAGCAATTTATGAGTGAAAATTATATACACCAATTTTTTTTTTTTTTTTGTCAGTGTGGAGACAGAGTTGTGGAACAGTATGCTTTTCTCTGATTTCAAGCTGACGTGGTCATACTCAACGTCCTCTTTCTCGCTCTCTCTCTCGCTCTCACTTTCACATGCATACACACATTTGCTCTTTCATTTTGACATAATATGACAATATAAGATGTAATTCACAAAGTTAATCAAGCACTAATCATAACCTACATGTTTTTGGTTTTACAGAGCTCGTTGTTTAAAGTGTGTCATCTTCACACAGACACAACCCAGCAGCATTTTTTCATCCTTCCCACACCCACCCCCCTCCATCCTGGAGCCCACTGCTCTGTGTGAAAGGGAGGGGTGAAGATGGAGGAGGGGAGGGTAAACAGAGCCGGGCTGAACCATGTCTGACTCCTAAAAAAGGAACAAGGGAGGGGGGAAGACAAGGAGCGAAGAGAAACAGAAAGGCAGAGGAAAAATACCTCAAAACCGCCTCAAGAGAGGCACAAAAACAGGGAGAATGAGAAACAGGAGTCATACGAGTCGCAGAAGACACTGTGGAGATTCAAGAAGGGGGACGGCAGACCATTCAAAAGCCTTTTTCTCCCCTGTTATGGCTCAGAACTGAAAACAGGATTACCTCATGCTTATCATAGAAACACATGCTGCCTCTGATCAGGATTTTCAACGTTGAATCTGTGGGAAAGCCCAAAAGGTCATTTAATCTGGGTTTACAGAACGAGTGTCCAAAGGAAGACCTGCCAAAACAAGCAGGTAGGCTACACACGAACCAGGACATTCACATGGTCTGGTTCTCCATCATCATCTCCAACAGACTAGACTGCTGGCTACGTGGATACTGGGATTTCTGATGAGCACACCCTTTGGACCGGTGCTGTGCCGTCTGCTATGCTGATGACACACTGCTGCTTCCTCAAACCCCACGGGCTGGGCTGGATCAGAATGGGAGGTTAGAAGGGCAGACAGCATCATGGGAGCCAAACAAATGAAATGGTATGAATGAAATTCCACAGCTCCCTCTATCATTTTTTCTTTCCTGTTTCCATCTTCCATTCCATTTTGGACATCCCATAAAAGCTTGTTGTCTCTATAAGTTGGACTGCAATACTGTGATATTGTGTGTGGCTGTATGATATGATGAGGTTTAATTATGAGTGAGAGCGGCTGGTGCATCACTCTTTTCTCACTCTGAATGTATGTCTCAATTGTGGACATAAGAGATTGATATGTGGGTGTTGCCTGCTATTGTGAAATCACCTAGCAACCGGGAATCACTGGCTTCAATATGGTCAGTGCCATCTGTGTGCTTTGTAAATGCTCAGATAAATGAATCCACTATTTGGTCCTTAAATGTGTTGACAGTTATGGGATTTTGATACACAATACATCATAAAGAGGTCATACAAGTAGAGGAAATGACTACGGAGAATATTTGTTCTCACAAGCAAATGTTTCATTTTGTTAGACTCTGAATAGTAATCTGTTATGCAACAGTACTTGGACCAGCCTTGAAAAGAGTATGGAATGTGTTATTTATTTGTATAGCAGCAGTTATTTAAGCAATATCACACAAGCAAGATTGCTGTTGTTCATATCAGCATAAGAGATTATTCATGCAGAATGCATTTTTGCTTTCAAAAACACAAGATCTAGAGTTTTTTAAAAGTTGAACTTCTTTTAACTTGAGCGCTGCGTTTTTAGAATGGCGCGTCATGTGTGAGACGTTGCAAAAAACATAAGATGTGGCACGTCGGTCTAGCGCATGTTTACATAGATAAACGATTGATTGATTGATTGATTGAATACTTTATTGAACAACAACAATCAACACGAAGTGTTCAAAAGGATGAAAACACAAAAAGCCCATAGGCTTATTTCCATTGTGGTCCTTAATATGGAAGATGAGTAACAGTACATGTACTAACAACATTGAGGACAGTGCAGAAAGGGAGCATAAGAAATACAAAAAAATAAACCAAAAACACAAAATAAAAACTCAATTCCCAAAAGACAAGCAGACACACAAGTAGTCAACACAATATTCCTACTACCTCAAGGGTTTCTATTTCCTTACTTTTTTCTTTTTTTTCTCTCTCTCTTTATAAGTTTAATAACCAATTTTTTATTGAAGATTTAAAATGATAATAGGAAGAGCTCAACAGTTTAAGGTTTAAAGGTAAACCATTCCACAAGACAGCTGCAGAGTATAGGAAAGAGTACTTTCCCACACAGCTTTTAAAGCGGCAGGGCCTGTAATCTGTGGAACTCCCCCTGGTGCAATAATTGTGCGTATCACTAATTTTTGAAAAGTAATCACATAAATACTTGGGTGCCAGATTATTTCTTATCTTATAAAGTAAGCACAGTTTAAGTTGAGAAACCCTCTCCTCCACTCTGAGCCACCCAAGACTTGAGAAATGGTCAGGAAGAAGATGAGTTCTAGGGTGTAATTTAAGAATCACTCTGATTAATTTATTTTGACAGATCTGTAGCTTGTCTTTAAGACCTTTAGTAGTGCCTGTGTACCAAGATGTACAGGCATAGTCAAAATTACATTGAACAAGCGCATCAGCCAGGATTTTTAATGTTTTACTATCTAAGAGGCTGGATATTCTTGCCAGGAACTTAGTCCTTTAGCTTACCTTTAAGATAATTTTTCGAGCCATAAGCTCCCCTGACAGTTTGTTATCTAATATACAGCCCAAGTAAGTAACTGCTTCCTTGGCTGTAATTTCAACAATACCTACGACTACCCTAAAACCCATAGCCTTTTTCAGTGTATCTCTGGACCCAAAAAGAATTGATTCTGTTTTGCCAAGGTGGATAGACAACTTGTTGTCCGTTAGCCAAACACTGAGGTTAAGGAGTTCTGAACTAAGCAACCTTTCAACCTCTGATTTGTCTTTATGAGAGACTAGAATAGCTGAGTCATCTGCAAATAAAAACAAATTACAGTTTATAGCTGACGACATATCATTAACGTATAATAGAAAAAAAAGAGGACCCAAAATACTCCCCTGGGGAACTCCGCAAGTTAATTTAAGTGGTGAGGACAAGGACCCTTCCACATCTACCACCTGTTCTCTGCCCACCAGGTATGACCTCACCCACTGAAGAGATGCAGGAGAAAATCCTAGGGCTTTTAGTTTGTTCAAAAGGACATCATACTGAACCGTATCAAAGGCCTTTTGAAGGTCTATTAACACCATGCCACAATAATTTCCCTTTTCTACCTCTTTCCTAATAAAGTCTGTAAGATAAAGCAGACAGGTATCAGTGGAATGGGCCTTTCTAAAACCTGATTGGAAGTCAAATAAAAGGTTATGTTCTGCTAAATAGCTGTCTATTTGCTCATAAATGATCCTTTTCACATTTTTTGATATTGAACACAAGATACATTTCCAGGATCAGATTTGGGCCCCTTTTTATATAAAGGTATCACTCTTGCCACCTTAAAATTACTGGGGAAATGATTTTTTTCAATAGATAAATTAATAAGATAAGTTATGACAGGAGTGATTATTTCAGCAGCATCCTTAAGAAATCTGGCAGGGATGTTATCAAACCCAGTAGCCTTGGAAAGATTTAGGCCTTTGAGTTTTTTTTAGTACCTGCTCCTCTGTTACTTGTTTGAAATAAAAAGTGTTTGGCTGAACTCCCTTATCTTCATAAAACTTATGCACCCTCTGTGGACCACTAAAAACACCTGATGCAGATGGAAGCTTCTGCACCAGATTACTTGCAATTTTTGTGAAGAAACTATTAAAAGTATCTGCCACCACTTTTTTTATCATACCATATGGACCCATTTATATCTAGGCCTACTTTACCTTGTTTTTGCTTAGGGTTCTCTTTTATCCCCAAAGGCCTAAGAGTTGACCATCATTTCTTGGGATCCTTTTTATGCTCCTCAATTTTAGACATAAAAAAGACATAAAAAAAAAAAAAAAACTCATTGGAACACAAAAACGTGTTCTGTGTGAACCAACCCTTAAGTGCGGACACATTTTCAATGCCGAAATCCAGTCATTTCAATAGGAATCCACACTATCAGTACGAATATATATACGAATTTCGCATAAGGGGGTGAAAAATTGCCAAAACAGATTTTGCATGAGGTTCAAGTTGGTCATGTGGTGAATTTAGTTTGAAAGTAATTCTGTGTAAGCTAATGTAACCGCACCTAAACACGACTAATCACAAGCGCTGATGTCGAGGATAACAGTTCAATAAACATAACTTTAATTTACAATACCATACATTTTAAATACAATTTTTAAATACAATTAATTTGTCTGTTTGTTGCTCCGCCCATTAAAATTGTTACAAATGAAGTAACATGTTGTGTGTCTCATAGCAAAACACAAAATACTGGCCTTACTGAATAAATCAGTTTGCAATGAAGAGGTTAAGTGAATGATTCAATGATTCACTCATAAAGATATTCGGCAGTTTTGCACATAAATGAAACGGTTTTAAATGAATCAGTTGAGTAAATGATTCAATGACTCGCCCGTAAAGACATTTAGCCATTTTGTTCCTTAATGAATCTGTCAAGTGAATTATGTAATATTTTTCTCACTAAAAAGACTTGTGACCACTGGCATATAATCACTTTTTTTATCCCTACAGCTTTGAAGGAAATGGATATAAAATTGGTTATGAAACATCCATTAAATAGCTTTCTGTTGCAAAATAAACAAAACAACCCTGTTGTTCATAATACATTAGAGGAAATATAATATTCAGTGATATATAAATGGTCTTAGATGAGCCAATCAGATTATGTTTTGTATCTGGAGTGGTTTACTATAAACCAGCATGTTCCTCATTGTATAAATAATCAGCATTCAGTAATATGACACCTCTCAGAGAAGCATTCTGCTGTAATTTCATGCATGTGTACACATCCCTTTATGTAGTCATTCTCAGAAGCTTAATCAAGATGTAATCCTGGTTAATAGCCCTTATCAAAATTTTGACGCTTATCAACTGGGAGAGCTGCTTTGTCTTTTATTCTGTGCGACAGACTTCATTCTGTCTTTATTTCTTTGTTAGAGAGATCTCAATTTCAATATCATATTCACGTGCCAGAGGAACAGCTAGGGGTGTTTGAAATAGAGTCTCTCATTTCATCTTTACTGAAAACAGATGAATGACGAATGTGACTTTGGAATGCTCTAGAACTTTGTATTAGTGTGGTTTGAAACTAAAAACCTGGATTAGAAACATGACATGTCTATTGTAAAAGGAATTTCCCTTCATTTTAGTTCAGCTACATGTAATTAAAGAGAACACATTGTGTACAAAAAAGGCTTTCATTGTCATCAAATTACTCCAGCTGGTTACATATGACATATGATAATTATACATGGTTATCTTACTCACTGATTCTTTGCAACATCTCTCCAGCCTCAGTTCATCCAGTCCAGCACACACACCAAAGGAGGAGTATATTATTGCCAAATCTGAAGATTCAGGAGAGCTGGTGGGGAACCATACGGAGCAACCACAAAGCCTAGGTATGTATCCCATGTTTGGCCCTACAATGTATTTATCTACAGTTTTCTTGTATTTTATTGTTTGTTTCCTTTGAAGAGGATGTAGTGAAATCCTCAGCCACAGAGCCGTCTCCTGGCCCAGAGCATGCTGGGAAAGAGGAAAGCACCACATGGGAGGAACAGCTATGTGCCCAGCAGGAGCAGCTGGAGAAGGAGATGCAGGAGACCAGGAAAATGGTGTCAAGACTTCAGGTGAGTTATTCGTACACATTTATATGGGTGTTTCTTCAACATCAGGCTTTTTATGTCAAATTATGCAAAATAATAATAATAATAAAAATAATAATAATACCTTTCAAATATTTGGAATAAATAGTGACAATAAAGACATGTTAACAAAAGATTTCTATATCAAAGATTACTGGAAAAAAATGGTTCCGCAAAATCACTAAGCAGCTGTTTTCAACATGGATAATAATAATAAATGTTTCTTGAGCAGCAAATCAACATATTAGAATGTTTGAAGAATCATGTGACACACACACTGTAAAAAAATAATTGTTGGTTTAACTTAAAAAAGTAAGTTACCTGGTTGTCTTAAAATTTTGAGTTCATTGAAATTAAAAATTTGAGTTAATACAATGAAGGCAATTGGTTTAATCAACAGAAACTCAAAATATTATGTTATCTGAACCACATTAATTTGACAAAAGAAAAAATGTTCTGATAACAAATAATGAAAATATTTTTTACAGTGTGAAGATGTATGAAGAGTAATGATGCTGAAAATTCAGCTTTGTCGTCTATTTTTTTCTATTTTAAAATATATCAAAATAGAAGGCAGTTATTTTAAATTTTCATAATACCACAATATTACTGTTTTTTGACAAATAAATGCAGCTTTGGTGAGTGTATAAGGGGCTTCTTTCAAATACATTAAAAATCTTACAAACTGAAAATATTATTGAATATAGGAACATAGGTTACATATGTGAATTTAGAATACATAAACACATACATAATTCTAGCTATGGAATTAGTCTTAGCAAGACAAAGTAGTTTTATGCAAAATATTTAAAAATGTATTTTTCACGACTATCATTTGAGATGTGGTGGAAAGGATCATGAATTTCACAAATAAAACATATTTAATATTTAAAAATGATTAAAAATGACAATGCTCCCGTGATGTATATTTGTACGACGAACTAGTGAGTCCACAGGGTCAACATTTTGGAAACACACATGTGTAATACCCCAACTATACAACATTTTAAGCAAAGAATTAGTGTTTGTAAAAGTAAAGCATTTCAGTCAGTCAGATTAAGATTCTTAGTTTGCACAGATTGGCAGACTTTCCTAATCCATCATGATTAATGTCACTCTTAACCAAGCTTCTAAACGGAACCAATGACCAAGCATTTCAAGCTTATCAATCCAGCATTTCAAAGCCTCCTTTTATTTGCCGGGTATCAACATTATTTAATACTCTAATGCAACGACAGAAGGAATTGAAGAGAATTAAAAAGATTGAAGAGAGGAAATGCAGCTTTAAGAGAGAAGCTGGTTAGTCTAATAATCAAACAGCATCCAAGGTTGATCACATGACGACTGTTGTTTGGAACACTGTCGGTGCGATAGCATATGTTCACAGCGAGCGGACTAGTTTTACTCACAGTACCTCAGCGCTTTAGAAACCTCATGCTCACATGTCTTCATTCAGGCCTTGCTGCTGCATGGGTCACTACCTGAGGATGAGCAGACATCTACTCTGAGCTTTGGAGACAGTACCAGCTCAGAGCAGCAGCTGGTAATGCATCATTCTGCTTTTGTGCATGTCTCATTTACAGTCTATTATAGTAATGACATATCCTTTTTATTCTGCTACTGAAGATTTTAATCCGCAGTCGTCTGGACCAGAGTATGGAGGAGTCCTTAGATCTGAAGGTAAATTAAATTGCAGTATATATAAGCTGAATATATACTACAATTTATATATTGATTTGAACTGAATTAATGTGTTTTTCCAGAGAGAACTTTTAAGATACAAGCAGGAGGCACGTAATCTGCAGGCTATTAAGGTGAGACCAGGTGAAGTTAAGTAAAATGTTTACAGATATAATATAAAATAAAATAAAAAAAATGCATATGTTAATTTCTAATATTATATATTACATTATTAATTACAGAAGTGTGAATAATTATTCAATTCTTTAATTTCAACATTAGCTTTTGCGGTCACTGTGATTTTGCCAAGTAACACATGTTCCTTGATCAACATATTTTGTTGATCCTGGAACAACATTCCTGTTTGAAAATGAACTTCTAACCCTAACCCTATCCCTAAACCTAACCCTAACCCTATATAGCTTATCCCTAAAATCAGAGGGAAATGATAGGTGAATAACACTGATGTAGAAGCACCTAACGCTGGTTGTAAGCCTAAACTTGACATAAACTGTAAACTTGTCCCTCAAATCTGATTGGTTGTTGATCCAGGAACATGTTGTACTTGGTGAAAGTGTACAGATTTGTTGCCATTTGGGATAATTAGGGTTTCCATCTGTGTCCATCTGTTTACCCAGGATGCCTTGCAGCAGAGAATGTCTGTGCAGGAGGACTCAGTGCTACAGCTCAAACAGGAGCTGCTCAGATCCAGCATGGCCAGAGAGGAGCTGGAGGGACAGAATGTGAGTCTGACATCAACACTAATATAAAAGTAGTAAAAAAAAGGTTTATTTGTAAACTTTTGCTTTTTGTTCTTTAGGTGGAACTGGAAAGGAAGTTGAGCGAACGAAACAGGTTGCTGAGTGAATACAAAGTAAGCAAATTCATCCTAATCATGCTGAGTATACTTGAATCCTATTTAGTGTTGTTTTAATCATCTTTAGTGTTTTCATTAATTAGATGTTGGTTCTCTGCTGGATTTCCTGCAATTGTTTTAGGTTGGTCTGTAGTAAATTCATGATAATCCTTTTTATTTCACATGCACTTATCTTTGTAGAAAGAACTTGGGCAGAAAGACAGACTTCTTCAGCAGCAGCAAGTAAAACTGGATGATGCCCTGCGCAGGATCAGTGAAAGCTATCATAGGGTAACTGAATGAACTACTAGGGCAAAATGGGCCCATTTCTGCAATAATTGTCTGTTCTATTAAAAGTTATATTTTAATATTGTGTATAAACTCTCTGTAGCTCTCATTTATTACACTAGAGGGAGCCACAGCACACCAAGAGCCTCTAAATGCATTTAGCTTCAAATTCATAGATATTCCCATAAAATACAGATATACTTAACATAGAAATAAAAACAGCTTTAATATAAACTATTTCAAGTACATGTGTAATGTTCTACATTGATAATGCAAAATTGTTTGCTCCAGTTGTCAGGATGTGAGAATAATGGCTACAGTCACATGATGGACACATCGTCCACTGTTTTCCAGCACAGAATGGTGAGTCATGTCATTCTTCACTTTGAAAAGTATTCGCTCAATTTCTACTAAATGTGTGTATTTTATGTTCTTTGGCTCTGGCTGAACGTGTGCGTCAGGGGGACGAGCTACAGCTAGTGCGAGATGCTCTGCGCAGCCTTAGGGACAGTTTCAGCGGTCATGACCCGCAGCATCATATGCTGGACACGCTGGAGCAGGGTGTGGCCAGTCTGGTGGACCGCCTTCACTCCACAGAGTCCAAGAAAAGGCAGGAGAGAAAGGCAAGGTCAACCATTATCTGTATGCAAGATGAACATGAGCTTGCAGGGGCGGAGTTTAAGTGGACTAAATCATTGGAAAAGTCCTGCATACGTCACCAGAGAGAAGTCTGTCATTTTCACCAGAAGGTCCAGTTATTAATTATAGGAGAATCAAAGATTTTTGATACTTTGAATCGCAAAATGATTGACTGTTTCTAAGTGCACGAATGCCACATGTTGGTGATGCCTACTGTTAGAATGGTGTAAATGCAATGAAAACTCAGCTTAAAGGGATAGTTCACCCAAAAATTATCCCAGGATTTACTCACCCTCAAGCCATCTTAGGTGTTCTTTCAGACAGACACAATCAGAGATATATTTAAAAATACCCTGGCTCTTGCAAGCTTTATAATGGTAGTGAATGGGGGGACGAGATTTTGAAGCCTACAAAATGCATCCATCCATCATAAAAATAATCCATACAGCTCCAGGGGGGTTAATAAAGGCCTTCTGAAATGAAGCGATGGGTTTTTGTAAGAAAAATATCTATATTTAAAACTTTATTAATAATAATAAGCCAATAGCTTCTGGCAGACGGCTGAACACATCGATTTGCGGCAGAAGAGTAACCCCTGACCCGACGCATGACGCAATGACGAACGCGGAAATGCAGAGGAAAGAGCAAAACAAAACACTAGTCACGAATTAGAAGTCTAAAACAAGAAATTTTAAAGAGAAATTACAGGATTTTGATATGAGAGAAGAGGAGCTTGAGTTTGTTGCACAGCCCTATTTGTTTGAACCACGGGAGGACTCTTAGCTTATGCTACTCATACGCTACATCCTACGTCATACATTGTGTCAGGGGTTACTCTTGTGGCGCAAGTCGACTTGCACAGTATGCGTATGGTCGTTTGCCGGAAACTCGTTATTTTAGTGTATAAAGTTTTAAATATGGAATTGCTTCGCTTCAGAAGGCCTTTATTAACCCCTTGACTCGTATGGATTATTTTAATGATGGATGGATGCATTTTTTTCATCTGGATGCATTTTTTGTTTTACAAACCAACTGCAAATGTTTTATAGAAAGTCTATTAAATTACCAAATTATCTTATACTATTAAATATAAAGTGTATGTAAAATGTGTTATTTTGTGGAAGGCTCGGTTAATCAGGCCAATAAGAGACTATTAACTGCAACTCCTTTGAACCATTTTGAAACAGTAACTGTATGTGAACTAACTGAAATCTGTGACTTTGACGGTTTGATACATGCTCTGAATCACTAGTTCGAAAAAAATTATTTGCCAAGGTTTCTAAGCTTCACAAACCAGTGTTTTGAAAGTGCCCATCACTACCAGTTATGATATTTTGTAGGGCTGTCAAACGATTAATCATGGTTAATCGCATACAAAATAAAAGTTTGAGTTTGCCTAATATATGTGGGTGTACTGTAATTATTATGTATATATAAATACAAACACATCCATGTATATATTTGAGAAATATTTACAAGTATATGCATTTATTTATATTTTTATATAATTTATATTATATATAAATACATTTTTTGTACATAAATAACATTTCTCTTAAATATATACATTAATTTGTGTGTATTTATATATAGATATGAATTCCACACATTACTCACACATATATTATACAAACTCAAACTTTTATTTTGTATGTGATTAATCGTAATGCGATTAAGCCCTAATATTTTGATTTAACATTATGAGGTCAAAACATTAAAAAAATTAAACACATGCACAGATGAATTGTTCACAGTAAGATCTATAACAGGCATTTAGAAAGTAGATTGTGTAGTAGTGAGTTTTCATTTCATGCCGCCTTTAAAACCATTTGTTGTACCACCACAGGGTTCAACCAGGTCTCCCGGACGAAAAGCCAATCACACAGACCGAGAATCATGGCCATCAAGCTCAAGTAGGTCACTTCAATGCTATTCAGCTAGAAATTCATGCAGGGTTTCCACTTTTTAGACCAATGAATGCATTTTCTATAACCTTTCAAGTCATTTGTGATTACTGGACTTAAAAATCATTCAAATCTAATTATTTAGATCTATCTGTGAAACGACACATTGAAAAGAACTAACTCAAAAGAACAGTTTGCTCACAAATTTAACATGCAGGTTTTAACCTACACAAGATCAAACTAATTAAATATTGTATAATTAATATAATAATATATCTAACAAATTAAATATTTTAGAGCAAAAGCATAACTAATATATATATATATATAAGCAAATTGTTTTCTTTTTTCCAGAGATGGCTCATTCTCACAGTAGCCCAGTTCTTAGTGCGGCAGCCTCAACCAAAGTACTCTACTACACTGATCGCTCTCTCACACCCTTCCTAGTCAACATCCCTAAAAGGTGATGACATCATAGCATCATCTTATAAATATTGAACCCACAAGTCTAAATTTTATTTATTTATTGGTAGGCTGGGTGAGGTCACGCTACAGGACTTCAAGGCGGCTGTGGATAGACATGGCAGTTTCCGATATCACTTTAAATCTCTGGATCCAGAGTTTGGAACGGTGAAGGAAGAGGTGAAAATCACACCCAATCAAAAATAATTCAATGCTCTGAATTAGTGAATACTTAAATACTTTGAGTATTTAAGAAATAACAATGAATGCCGTCTTTCAGGTGTTTCAGGACGATGCAGTTATACCTGGCTGGGAAGGGAAGATCGTCGCATGGGTGGAGGAGGATCGTGGAGAGGGGAGATAGAACATGAGGGTTCTGTTCTGTTCAGAATGTATGTTTTACCCCACATATACCTCATCCCTGCAAAACTCTGAAGCCTTTGTCCTGTCCTAACTGTGAATCTCACCGAACCCGTTCACTATGTCATTACAGCAGGCAAGTGTTTGTAAAATAGATTATATGCATTTTGAAGATTGAAAGAAAAATGAAATTTTAATATTATTATATTATAAAACAGCTGACAAGTAAATATTGATTAAAAGTGTATTAAAGTTATGGTACATTTTGTTTTCCAAAAACTAGTGTTTCAACAATGCCATTGTGATAACTGAGCAAGAAAAGAAGATTATTTACTGAGTATTTGTCTTGTGCAGTGTCAAAAAATAAAAACGTCACGTTAGTTGCCAAACTGTGACAAAGACATCACACATTGTGTGCATGTATTGTGCCGCCAGAAAAATGTCATTTCAAGAGAAACATATGCGCACATTCACTGTATATTTTTCACTAAAATGTATGCCAAGCTTTCTTGACTATCCTTCGAAAATAAAGGGTGGTAAAAGCAGGGACCACTTTATTTGTAAAAATTTGTAACATTTGAACATATTGAAGTTTTCCCTTTGAAAATGATTGTACTTTTCCTATCAAGTTTGCATGTCTGTAATAGTGTTTGGTAACTGTTGTAAATGCAAATGCAGTTGTCCACCCTTTTATTAAAAGACATTGTGTGCACAGGTGGAGGCTTATTTGTATAGGCAATTGTCTAAAATTGTGGTGATGCACAATATATCAGTGCCATATTGGTTATCTGCCAATATTAAGAGATTTTTGGTATTGGGTATTTAATTGTTTATACTCATTTTCCATACTTATACATTTCAACTACATTTGCCATCATGTAACATTCCCTTAAAGTTAATTTAGTAACACAGTTAATTGTAATCTTCAACAAATCTCAAAATGAGCATCCATTTTTCATAAATTCACTTTAAAATGAGTGATTTCATTTTTTAGTGTTCTATTTATTAATTTAAACAAAATAGTACAGAATTTTAATATCAGACATTAATCAGTTAACAGCAATAACATAAAATAATTATCGTCTTTTAAAAATAGATGTGTCTGTCTGTGAATAGAATATGCCTGTTGAGATGGGCCTTAAATTATGTATTAAAAATGATGTAACCTTGAATTTGAATGTATGACTATTGATCTTTGAGGCAACAGTTAGTAATACAACTATGTTTATATCCTCAGTTTCTGGATTAATAAGAGTGAACTGTTCTCATAACACAGTCACTAAAACATTTAGTATCTGTTTCTTCTTACTAAACGTTGCAGTGCATGTCTCCTCCTTGACCAACTCAGGAAATGGAAGATGGAGATAATAAATGTCCTCAACTTCCAAGAGAATGTCATCCTAAATAATAAAAACAACCCCTTATTAAGTCCACGACATGAATAAAAACCTTAAAAACTATGTACAACATAAGGGTTGTGGAAAGGTTAAATCAGAACTATGGAAAATTTAATATAGTTCTATTAAAATAACAGATAAAACGCATTTGTTTTGTAATTCCCTACCGGGAATGCTGACCTGAGAGATGCTGAGCTGACATTGTGACACAGATCTCACTCCAGGAAGCTCAACACTCAGCTTCAGGCTCCTAGATGAGCCACTGCCATCAGGACAGACTGTGAGATGATGCCGGGGTTGTTGTGGCTGAGACTGGTCTGATTCTGTGCTGGAGATCACCTCAATGAGACCTGATCGGGCTGGTTTCTTCTCCTGCTCCATGCTCAGTTGGATGGATGAGTCCTCATTACTCTCAGCCATTCGCAGTGAGGAGATCTGCTGCAGGAGTGATGGGCCTATAAAAATAGCGGTAGAATCACATAATAATGCAAAATCAAATAATTTACATTCCAGCAGGTTCATAGTAAGTTTCTGTAAGATGAAGCTCAAACTGTCTTTAAATTTCTAAAGTATGTGTATTTTACCTGGTTCAGATTGTGGTTCCTTGGCAGATGATTTGCATGTATGTGGTGACATGAGACGCTGCTTCATATCCTGAATGCTGCCTTTGAGTTTGTCTTTGGTGAGTTTGTAGCGTTGGGACAGACTCAGGTTGTGCTGTTGTTCGATGAAGTTCATAGCAAGCAGATGGAGCTTCTCCTTCTCATGTTTGTCTTTCTCTGTCATCTCCAGAACCTCAGGGTTGAAGGCCACATCAACGACACAATATCGCTCTGTAAAACACACAGGAAATCAGATTGTCTCAAAGATAGGTGTTTAAAGGGTTAGTTCACCCAAAAATTTAAATAATAGTCATTTATTACTCATCCTCATGTCGTTCTACACCCGTAAAACCTTTGTTCATCTTCAGAACACAAATTAAAATATTTTTGATGAAATCTGATAGCTCAATGAGGCCTGCATCGCCAGCAATGGTACTTCCTCTCTCAAGATCCATTAATTTACTAAAAACATATTTAAATCAATTCATGTGAGTACAGTGGTTCAATATTAATATTATAAAGCTTTGAGAGTATTTTTTGTGCGCCAAAAAAATAAAATAAAATAAAATAACGACTTTTTAACAATATCTAGTGATGGCCGATTTCATAACACTGCTTCATGAAGCTTCGAAGCTTTACGAATCGAATCAGCGGTTCGGAGTGCCAAAGTCACGTGATTTCAGCAGTTTGGCGGTTTGACACACGATCCGAATCACTGATTCGACACAAAAGATTCATAACGCTCTGAAAGCAGTGTTTTAAAATCGGCCATTGCTAGATATTGTTAAAAAGTTTTTTTTGGCGCACAAAAAATATTCTCGTCACTTTATAATATTTAGGTAGAACCACTGTAGTCACATGAACTGATTTAAATATGTTTTTAGTACCTTTATGGATCTTGAGAGAGGAAGTAGCATTGCTGTCTATGCAGGCCTCACTGAGCCATCAGATTTCAACAAAAATATCTTAATTTGTGTTCTGAAGATGAATGAAGATCTTACGGGTGTGGAACGGCATGAGGTTTATTTTCATTTTTAAATGAACTAACCCTTTAAGAATAAAGTCTAAGGAAATCAAGTAGGTTAACTGCAATACAACACTACTATCCAATGCACAACGGAACAAATGCCGCATAAAGTGAGTCTTCTGGTAAAGAAAATGTTTTGAAGTTTTTGTACCTTTCTCCTCTGTTACTTTCTCCATTTGTCCTCCACACACAGGAACAGGATCACTGTAAGAAGTGGCCGCTGGTACACGTTTCCAACCACACATATTAATGTACAACATATCTTCCTTTGGTCCCTGAAAAAGTAATCAGAAAATCCTTCTCATTTCATAATTTACGACTTCATAATTATTTGTAAATGCCAGCCATTTTTAACTTCTGCTGTGGCACAATGGTTCAGTAAAGTTATCAGTTGCAAATGCCATACTATGCCATGCAATATCATGAAATTTAAATGCCAATTCTTCAAAGTACTGCATGCTGTTATCGTCAGGAATATGTCCAAAAACATGGTAATACCAAGTCATCAGTGTTGGGTAAGTTACTCTAAAAAAGTAATTATGTATGAGCTAATGATTACATCATAAACAGTCTAATTATATTATTGTACTAATTACTTGGATTTCTATTGGATTACTTAATTACTTTCTAAATCCTATATCAACCTGAACCAGCTGAACAATACAAGGATAGACACGAAAATGCACTTTTGTGTCTTTCAAAAATACAATACAATTGCATAAATTATTCTTGAACTGACCAAAGTGTGTAAAGGGAAATGGTTACATTAAAAACATACATTTTAACATTAAATTTTGATGTTAAATCCACTATTGTTTTATACAGAATTGTTCTATAGTCTATACATTTAATGTAATTACATCAGAACTGTAATTAAATGACACAAAAATTAAGAGTAATCCCTTACTTTACCTTTTCTAAGGAAAAATAATTAAAGTACAGTAATTAGATTAGCCTACTTAATAATTAATTACACTGGGTAATACCATGTCAAAATAGGTAGCGAAAGACATGTTTATGTCATCAAATCAAATTATAAGGCCTCTAAAGTTCTCTCATACAGCTGCAGTGGGCTGTTTGTTTGTTAAGATCTATAAAATCAGAGTTTCGCTAGAGGTTAAAGGTGTTGTTTACCAGTACAGCAGTGCGGATACAGGCGTGCGGCTGCGGCGGTGAGTAAAACTCCGCTCCCTCCCGAAACTGGCGTTCAATGAAGGTCCTGTAGGCCTCCGGATTATTCTCAGACATGTCATCTAACATCGACCAAAACTGATTCACCTGCTGCAGAGCTGCGTTATTATCATAGCCACTAATTTCCATGCTTAAAATGTGTCAAAACTACTGTAACAACTAAAAAAAAGCTGATACAACTAGCATACGAAAAATGTTTGGAACAAAACGGACGTTTCGCAGATACTATATTTAGTAACAAATGCTTGGTTTAAAAAAAGAAAATCTTAAACGACAATATTTTGTAGAAAAGCTAGATAAATGGTCAGTCCCGGCGTTTCGCCGTGCTAAACTCAAATGTTACCATAGAAACGAATCTAACACATGCACTGTTCTTCCGATAGATGGCGTTATTTAGTCAAAATTGCTGTTTCCATTTGCAAGGGACACCAGAAAGCCGAATCCCCAACTGAGGCTCTTTCAAATATTTAGGTTTGTCTGTCTTACTGAAGATATTTGTACTCTAAAAACCAACAATTGTTTAAATCTAATGAAAATAAATAAATAAATAAATAAAGAAAGAAAGAAATCTTATTGAGTAACTACAAGCGACTGTGATTGGACGAGAAATACACGTGATTAAGCATTCCAAACATGTCACAACAACAAAATATAATCTAATATAATAATAATATAACCTTTGCAAAAAAAAAAAAAAAAAAAAAAAAAAAAAAAAAAAAATCACGTTCCGTGATGCTTGACAATAAAAAGGTGTCTCTTTTCTATTTTTAGAATCAAGAATTTAATTTAAATAGAAAAATGAACAGGACAGCTCACATTGTTCTTTGTAGTAAATATCAAACATTTATTTTAAAACCACAATTTTCTTGTTAAGTAACACAACAGTAAACATGTCATGTACAAACATCTAAATGTAATCTTTACCTTGTTGCGTAAATGTTGAGGCTTTATACATCATAAAATATAATAAATAAAATAAAAGGCCACAGGTCAGGATATTCTTCTCTTCTCTTCTACTATCAAACATCAGGCTTTAGTAGCTCTAGGACAGGAATCAAGATACAAGAGCACAACATTAAGTTAATAGCAGAGTATATCTTTCAAGGGCCATTGTCTGTTCATTTACTTACCTCTATAATCTCATATATCCACCCTAAAAACTCAGCCACTTTGGTATAAACCCCTGGATGGTTTGGCTCAGCACAGCCAGTTCCCCAGCTAACAACACCAACCAGCCTCCAGACACTTTCATCCTGGCAAACCAGAGGGCCTCCACTGTCCCCCTTAGAAAATGAAGATTTATTACAAGGTCTTCTCACACATTTATTAGATAAATGTCATGTATTTGTGAAAAAAAAAAACATTCTCCACATGACATGTATTTTGAGTAACATACATGGAGCTCACCTGACATGCATCTACTTTCCCCTCGGTATATCCTGCACAGAGCATTCGAGGAGTGATATCTCCATTGTACATGCAAGAGCTATTGCATTTCTTTGTGCTTATTAAAGGTACAGGTGCCTCTTTGAGAACCTCTGGTATATGAACTTCAAAAAAGAATTGACAATTTACAGTTATAAACAGTACAATGTCTTATGGCAGCTGTAAACACTCATAAATCATAAAATGAACTTACATAGTATTTATTTCAGGATTATGGACTTGTTTTGGCCACTAGAGGCCCACATTGTGTTTAATTTTAAAGGCGCCATCGAATTGAAAATTGAATTTACCTCGGCATAGTTGAATAACGAGTTCAGTACATGGAAATGACATACAGTGAGTCTCAAACTCCATTGTTTCCTCCTTCTTATATAAATCTCATTTGTTTAAAAGACCTCAGAAGAACAGGCGAATCTCAACATAACACCGACTGTTACGTAACAGTCGGGATCATTAATATGTACGCCCCCAATATTTGCATATGCCAGCCCATGATCGAGGCGTTACACAAGGGCAGCCAGTATTAACGTCTGGATCTGTGCACAGCTGAATCATCAGACTAGGTAAGCAAGCAAGAACAACAGCGAAAAATGTCAGATGGAGCAATAATAACCGACATGATCCATGATAACATGATATTTTTAGTGATATTTGTGAATTGTCTTTCTAAATGTTTCGTTAGCATGTTGCTAATGAACTGTTAAATGTGGTTAAAGTTACCATCGTTTATTACTGTATTCACGGAGACAAGAGCCGTCGCTATTTTCATTTTTAAACACTTGCAGTCTGTATAATTCATAAACACAACTTCATTCTTTATAAATCTCTCCAACAGTGTAGCATTAGCCGTTAGCCACGGAGCACAGCCTCAAACTCGTTCAGAATCAAATGTAAACATCCAAATAAATACTATACTTACGCGATTAGATATGCTGCATGACAAACAGTTTGTAAAGATCCATTTTGAGGGTTATATTAGCTGTGTAAACTTTGTTTATGCAATGATAAAGTCGAGAGCTCTGGGGGGGCGGAGAGCGGGAGCAATTAAAGGGGCAGCAGCCCTAAATCGGCGCATTTCTAATTATGCCCCAAAATAGGCAGATAAAAAAATTATTTAAAAAAAATCTATGGGCTATTTTGAGCTTAAACTTCACAGACACATTCAGGGGACACCTTAGACTTATATTACATCTTGTAAAAAAACGTTCGATGGCACCTTTAAAGGGTTAGTTCACCCAAAAAGGAAAATTCAGTCATTAATTACTCACCCTCATGTTGTTCAACATCCGTAAGAACTTTTTTTAATCTTCGGAACACAAATTAAGATATTTTTGATAAAAGCCAGTGAGGCTTCCATTGCCAGCAATTACACTCCCTTTTTCAATGCCCAGAAAGCTACTAAAACATATTTAAAACAGTTCATGTGACTACAGTGGTTCAGCTTTAATATTATAAAGTGAAGAGAATACTTCATGAAGCTTCGAAGCTTAATGAATCATTTGTTTCAAATCAGTGGTTCAGAGTGCCAAAATCACATTTCAGTAAACGAGGCTTCGTTACGTCGTAAGTGTTTTGAAACTTCAATAGTTCATGTGACTTTGACAGTTTGATACGCGCTCCGAACCACTGATTCGAAACAAATGATTCGTTAAGCTTCATGAAGCAGTGTTTTGAAATCGCCCATCACTAGATATTGTGGAATAAAGTCGCTATTTTGTCATTTTTGGTGCACAAAAAGTATTCTCGTCACTTTATAATATTAAAATTTAACCACTGTAGTCACATGAACTGTTTTAAATTTGTTTTTAGTAGCTTTCTGGGCATTGCAAAAGTGAGATTGCTGGCGATGCAGGCTTTACTGAGCCATCAGATTTTATCAAAAATATCTTAATTTGTGTTCCGAAGATGAACAAAGGTCTTACAGTTGTGGAACGACATGAGGGTGAGTAATTAATGACAGAATTTTCATTTTTGGGTGAACTAACCCTTTAAGTTACCCAGCATTGTATCCTGCTGCTCTGTTCCTCAGTCAAGTTGCTTTGTTCCTCAGTTCTTTGCTCAGTGTTTAATGAGAGAAAAAAAGCTTTTCAAGCAAACCCTGGTCTTGACATATGCGCATACACTTTTAAATATGCATTTAAAGAATAACAGTACCGTCATCTGGCTGTGTATATCCCCAACCAGAGATCCAGCACTGGGTCCCTCCTGGGAGATCATGGTCATACTGCGGTAGACACACAGGTCTGATGGTGTCTAAATGTGTAAAGAAAGAAAGAGCAAATAGGTCTAATGAGATACATGACACGCAGTGGAACACATACTATACACGTGACGTGATTAATAAAGTATCGGTCACCTGAGAAGTTCAAAGGAGTTCTTAATTTCACCAAAGCGATATCATTGTCATGAGTCCTATGGTTGTAATTCTTGTTGTAGATGATCCTCTCCACAGCAAAGCCTTGGTATTGAGCCAGTTTAGCTGAATTACTGGTTACAATACCAGCATAAACCACCCAACTGGACACTTGAGGTAGCCTGTAGCTTCAATAAACAAACATATCAGATCATATACACACTTAAAGGGGGGGTGTAATGCTATTTCATGCATTCTGACTTATTTACACTGTTAAAGAGTTGCATTCTCATGCTAAACATGGCCAAAGTTTCAAGTATTTCAGTGCCAAATCCACTACTTCCGGTTCCGGTACAGGATTTGGAAAGTTTTTTTCGAGTGTGTCCTGTATGACGTCTAAAGAGAACGGAATTCCTTGTATAGGCACTTCTCCCTGAAAAGCGTGCACACACACATTACCCAGAGCAAGAGCGAGAGCACGCCCATCAATGCGTTTCGTTAGGGATACAGAAGCCGAGAGATTTTTCAACAATGGCTGTGTCCCAATTTAGGGGCTGCACCCCTTGAAGACTGCATACATCATCGAGGCAGTCTCATTTAAGAAAAATGAGCATTAGATTGCAACGTAAGAAAGAAATTACAGTATTTTACACCTCACAATGAATATCAGTCAATTTTATTATGGTTTCTTTTCTTAAATATGACATCCTTGATGAAATATTGAGCCTTCAAATGTGATCTTTGAAGGATGCAGCCTCCGAAATAAGATGCAGCTCCTGTCACCAAAGGAGTGTGTTTTTGGTTGTGAGGGAAAGATTACCTTTTTCAGCTTCCCAAAGAACCCAGCGTTAAGGGAACAGAGGATGATGAAGTTTTTTTTTTTTTTCGGGGCAGCAACGGAGTTGTGCATGTTTGTTCCCGGAATTCGGTGATGAATACTTTGTAAACAAGTCCCAGTTCGGCGCTGGATTTGCAGATCGGGGGCGGTGAGTAAAGCTTCATCAGATGTCTGTGTTTTGTTGGCAATCGGCACGCAAGTGCATAATGTAAACAACACAAACGTTTCTCTTCATTTTTTATTTATAATGATGTAGCAGCTAGAATGCGATCTCTACGCAGAAGCTGTGCACGCTTGTGACTCTTTAGCTCCGCCCACAGCACTGACGGCATACACACCTCCAGGATCTCGGCTTTTTTTCGGAAAGACTCGGTTTAGCATATCTATCTTTTATAAATATGACAAAACTAAAGACGTTTCATAGATATGAAAGATGCATTGTTACTCTATATGTACTCAAGATTAACATGAGATTGGCAGAAACTGTGTGTGATCCCCCCCTTTAATCTGCTTATAATAAATTACTTTGCAGAGCACAGCATTTAACTGTTGGAAACTTTACTGGCATTATGTATTATGTTGCAGTGCCTGTCATCTATTTAATCCTGAACCTTTTGTATTCACTACACCACATTCCATCACTACTGTAAACAACTACTGTACACTGTTCCAGTGGGCGAGTCTCACAAAAACACACTTAACCCAAATATTATAACCCTTTTCCTGTTTTTTCTTTTGGTTTTGGGTTTCTTGTTTAGGTTTATGACAGGTTTTGTGAGATTCACCCCAAATAAGTCAAGTCATACTTAAAGTCACCATGAAAAATTGACTTTTTTTATGCAATATTGCAGTATTTATTATAAGAGATTTATCCATGCACATCATTATTTTTTATTTTTTTATTTTTAAAAAAAATCATGTTCCCTTGTAATCATCAATCAAAATAACTTCCCCTCCCCCTCCCCAGCAACATCTCTTCCTTGATGTGAGGGTGGGGCAACCTGTGCAGCAATAGCAAACCACAACCATCCAATCCATTCTCAATGGACAAAATCAAGTCCCGTCCTACATTTTTCTTGTTCGAGAAACCGTTTGACTCAGATATACGCAGTGTTGGGGGTAACACATAACAAGTAACTTGAGTTACGTAATCAGATTACTTTTTCAAGTAACTAGTAAAGTAACGCATTACCTTTTCAATTTACATCAATATCTAAGTTACTTTTTCACAGTTGTTGATTGACAGCTCTCCTGTCGTGTGCGCTTTGTAAACAATGGTTATTGTAGTTCTAGGCTAAATGTGAACATGCATTTACTCATCTCACTTGCATGAAAACATTCAGTATTCCTCAAAATAAATAAAAACAGTGAAATTCAATCTCAGAATTTTATGCAAACCTGTAATAATTAACTATATAAATATACTTTATGTATTTAATCTCAATTTATTAGCCAATGTCTTTGCTGCTGACCTTCAATGAACTAATTAAACCATACTAATTAGCAAAAATGACTTTAGATTAGATTTGGAAATGGGTGTTGAACCTTCTGTATCCTATTCTTCTTTAATCCAGAATGGCAGCACAGCTGAAAGGTTTGTTTGAGCTGCGCCCTCTACTGTACAGGTGTAAATATGCATTTCCTTCAGCCTGAGGCTTACTTATTTCACTTTTGGTGTGAAAGGGCATTTACATTTGCCAAAAATATAACTTTTTTTGTTGTTATTAAAAAACAAACAAGCAAGCCCAGCTCAGGTGAGGAAAAAGTAACACAAAAGTAATGTAACACATTACTTTTCATAAAAAGTAACTAATTAATGCAATTAGTTACTTTTTTAGGGAGTAACACAATATTGTAATGCATTACTTAATTAAGTTACTTTAAAGTAACTTTCCCCAACACTGGATATACGTCACAATAGGGAAGAACTACTGCAACTTCCATTTCATGACGATTTTATGTAAATGTAGAATCTTACTTATGGACACAATGAGCAGCTGTAACTATCCACTGGTTGGTGATGATGGATCCTCCGCATATGTGGCGATTACTGTAGTAGAGACTCACTTGCCAGGGCCATCTGCCCAAAGTAGCTTCCACACCTCCAATAATCCTAGGTAACTTTGCTCTGGTCCCGCACTCTATAATGCAGCAAATTTTGTGCGCTCAGACAGACAACATATGTGGATAGTAAGTATTATTTCAGACTTAAATGCGGTATTAAGTTAAAACTCACCAAAACATTTCAATGCTATAACCTTTCCTGTACTACAGCTTCCTCTAGAGTAAAAAAGAAAAAAGAAAATCTAAACTTGTGACAGCTGTTGTTTTGGGGACTCGTGTCTGTTAAAATGACTTCTTGATTACCTGAAACGCCATAAACTCTCCAAATTGCTTTGGTGTTCTGAGGCGATTTGGACAAATCCATCTGTGTAGTTCGGACCAATATCAGTCAGATTCACCCCTTTGTGCTTTGATAATCTGAAAGATGAGGTTGTTTGACAAAACTCAGATGTTGCCACACTTGCTCAAAAAAATCCATTACTAAAATAAATTAATAAAACATCATCTAATGTCAATCCAAATGTCTTTCTGACCGTAGCCATCAGGTCATGTTTACACTTATGCATATCATATGCTCTGCCTTACGGCACTTCCATTGTACCTTTTCATTATTTAACATTATATTATATAACACTTTTAACTTTCATTAAAACAGGTTTAAGATTCGGCAAAATATCTTCAATTGAGTTCCACAGTAGAAATAAAGTCCTACAGCTTTGGAGTGACATGAAGGTGAGATAATGATGACAGAATTTTCATTTTCTCTTTAATATTCTTGGAAATGCCTGTATTCAGCACACGTCATGCTTTGAATTAGAACTGACTTCAAAGTACATTTCAGCACTGCTGTCACTCTTTGAATGGTTGACCTACAGAAAACAGCCACAGCTGGTTCTCAAGTGAAAGGTGCTGAGAGCTGAAAGTGTGTGTGTATGATCGAGCTGTCAGCATGCTCACCTCAGATAGCCCAGCTGTCGACAAACGAGCGTTCCCAGAGAAGAGTTCCACCTCTCGTAACATACGGGCAGCCACGTCTGTAGCTTCTCCAGCTGGATCTCCAGAAGAGAGTTCTCGACACTGATCCTGTAAAACACTGAGCCCCATTCAGTCAAAATCACTTCTAAAACAACAAACTGTAGTGCTGCGGATGGGATTGCTGTCATGAGATATGATATTTTAATTGAATTTGTTTTAAGGATATATTTAAAAATAAAAATTATGTTGAAATTGTCATATTTTGCTGGCACAAAAACAACAAAGTAACCTCATTCGGGTGCATCACGTACATTTATATTAAATACAACAAAAACACCATCATTTACATAACCGACTGAAAACACAAACATAATAAACAATTGAGCAGCAAGCATGAGGATATTTATTTTCGATTCTTTTCTTCTCTATCTAAAGCACTCCAGACACAAATAACCAGGGTTGCCAGGTTTTCATACCAAAACCCATTCAATAGCTCCTCAAAACTAGCCCAAAACTAGCTCAATCACATTTCAAGGGGCATCCCACGGTAAAAATTGCGTTCCGAGGGTAAAATTTGCGTTTTTGGCGGGGATCCCCTGAAAAAAATTCGCATTCCAGGGGCTAAATATCACGTCATTTGGGGTCGATTTAACCCGCGGACATGAAAATCAACCCCTAGCAACAGTGTAAAAGTAGCCCAATTACACGGGAAAACCGCAGACATGGCAACACTGCAAATAACCATCCACAGCAACCCTATCAGGGTTATTATAGTTAACTAAAACTAAAACTATAATCATAAAACTAATTTTTTTGTTAATAAAGTAACAATAAATACATAAAGTATATGCACCTTACTCCCGATTTCTTCCAACATAGGGACAGAAGAGATGTCATAAAAAAAAATGGAAAAACAAAGCAACTTGCGTTACTTGTTTGAAAAAGTAACGTCTGTAACCCTCGTTCAGGGAATGGCGACGTACGTCAGAAGTGAACCGACGAATTGGGATAACGCATGAGATTCCAATTCGTCGGTTCACTTCTGAAGTACTTCGAACGTGACCGACTGAAAGGGAACTTAGATATTTTGTTATAAATTTAAAAGTAAAGCATTACTTTACAAGTTACTTGAAAAAAGTAATCTGATTACATAACTCATGCTACTTGAAATGCGTTACCCCCAAGACTGCTTGCTACAGAGTATTGTTTAGGAGGAAAGATTCATTAGAATTAATCACATTTTCATTTAAAGGAGAGAGCAATTTAGGACTTTCCTTCACTATTTATAGGAGTGCTGTTTAAAATGAACCAATTCACTAGAATTCATCAGAATTTTCAGGGCTTTCATATGAGGGAGGTGAATTTAGGATGAAAGATTCACAATGAATCAGACTTTCCATCGCTAATTATGAGGGTAGCCTACTATTAAAGATGAACCGATTCACAAATGAATCAGACTTTTCAAGGCTGTATGAGGAAATCAGGAAGAGGACAGTTTAAAATTAATGATTTACTAGAATGAATCAGAATTTCCATTGTTACATATAAGATAAAGGACTATTTAGCCATGTTTGACTATTTCATTAGCTCAGAGATTACAAACAGCAGTATAACGTTTTCAAAAAGCATACCGTAAAAGTTACACTATGTTGAAAACTGTTACTCTACTGAAAAAGTACTCAAAGTTAGTAACGTCACTTCTTTCATTTAGTTAAAACACCGGTTATTTATTTTTCACTTTCTCTCCCTTTAGTTTGCTTCTCTTGTTTATGTGTTTGTTACAGCTTTCACTGGGCATTATGTCACATTGTTTGTAATGCCAGTGAGTTTGGATGAATGTCCACTCTGCTGTTTACCTGCTGTGTGGGTCTGTTGTTTTTACAGAGTTTGCACACAAAGGCTTGGGACAAATACCTTTCCTGGGGTCTGTCACAGAGATGTCCTCGGTTACATTGCAGAAGGACGTGTCTTTGGCGTCTCCCAGGCTTGCAGGGCTCTGAGCTGAATTAGGCCTTAAGAGAATTTTCACTGGACAAA
Source organism: Megalobrama amblycephala (assembly GCF_018812025.1). Taxonomy (NCBI): domain Eukaryota; kingdom Metazoa; phylum Chordata; class Actinopteri; order Cypriniformes; family Xenocyprididae; genus Megalobrama; species Megalobrama amblycephala. The sequence goes on along the minus strand of NC_063059.1, from coordinate 29,652,230 downwards.
TACATTAAATATTTCATTTGATTACGCAAAATGTGACTAAAGCTTTTCAATAATTGAACTTCTTACCTATGAACCAAACTCCAATGACAACACCTCCCAGCAGACACAGTACACACAGAGCTGCAAACACTCTCACCAGTTTATGGGCCGACACTTTGCCGGACACTGAATGAAATAATAGCAATAAACGCTCATGGGATGCCCAAAAAGCTGAAAACCATGCAGTTATATGATTCTGTGAAGAAGATTTTTTTTTAAATGACCGTTGCAAATGTTTTTAAAGGAACAGATGTCTACTCAGGTGTGTGTTAGTAAAAGACTTGCCTGGATGGAGAAACTGCAGTTCTCTGAGCCAGGTGGGATTGTTCTGTCCCGTCTCAACCCTGTCCACCTGCAGATGCTCTGTATGGAAAGATTGTCTGACCACCACAGGATTCTCAATCACTGCCACAGCATCTCTACTGAGACTCTGTAAGATACGATCAATCCCAGTGTCATATCCATAACAATAAGACATAAAAGAGATCTGGTGTCATAAATACACCAAAGTAAATGAACCACTATTGACTTGTGTTCAGAATAAAACCCCTGTTTGTACTGCTTTTCTAAATTCAAAGGAAATTCTGATGACATACTTTGTCAAAAGCTGCATTGTACAAAAGCTAAAAACAAACAAACAAAACAAATCTAGTCAAAACTAGAGTTCTGTTTCCCACAACGTAATGCAACATTTCATCAATCTCAGCTTTTGGAAAAACGATAGACATTTTTTGTGACTAACTGTAAGTCATGTGAAAATGTTTCAGTTTTAATATTTTCTTTTTTTTGCATATACTGTATACTGTATATTATAAACTACAGTATTTCAGAAAATAGCGCACAGTTTAAAGTATAAATGATCAAGGATCACATTACATGCAAATGTTTTCTGATTTAGTGTGCTGATTTTGTGATCATCAAATCAATTGTTTACATTTAAGTGGTCACGTGTTACAGAAAAAAAAGAATAGCAGCAATGCAATGATGACATTATGAAGTATAGATTTTTTCAGCGTATACAGCATATATATGAAATAACTTAAAATTAGTTTCTCTAGGTAGCAGTATTTAAATCAGTAATGTTATGTAACACTATCCAACATCACTAAATTAGCTTAATTCACTGTAAAATAAAGTTATTTTAAGTAGTAAACAAACAAATGTATATATTTTATATATTTTTATAAGTTATAATAAAACTTGATTTTCTACATAAAGAAAAAGCACCAACAGGTTATTTGTTGAGAAGAAAAACACATTTTAGAAAGACTTTCAGCTTTACTATTGCTAAAATCTAACTGATATTACACAATCTCTTACTGACTGACCAAAAAAACAGCATCTTTCCAAACATAATAAGAGAATAAAGATATGCCTCTGAATTTCAGTACACTAGGACTCACCATGTTTTGGTTGTTTGAATCCAGGGGTTTCCTGGCGGCAGCTGCTCGGACTCTCTCTCATCCACTCACCTCCATCACAGCAGAGATGCTTCACACCAGCAGCTGTCTGACCATTGAGCAGAATGCAACTCTGGATTTTCACTTCACAAAGAGACAATGAGGTCAGCAGCGGAGCAAAGAATGAACCCGTTGTTTTACCAAGGGGGTCATGGGGCCTATCCTGACTGCCTGAACCAGCCCTTTGTAGGGCTAAACATCTCCAAAGATATCCCCCTTTCACTGATAGGATAAAGGCTGCTTAGCACCACCCTCACCTGAGCCAGCGGTGTGTCCTGTGCCACACACCTGACACTTCACAGCTTCTGGAGAAAGGGTTGTAAATGAAAACTGGGGAAAAAGTTACATTTGGTGTCTCTGATTTGGAGGTCTATCTCACTCACGTCAGTTATCAATGTTAGGTTATTAATGTTCAATGAGAACAGTCTGTGTTGAAAATATTAGTGCCATTATTTTGTCTAACACTTCAGTTGTGAAAGAAAATGAATCATCGGTCTTGTAATTTTCATTAAAAAATAAAAATGAAAATTAAAAATAGTGTGTATATTTTATTAATAAAATTGTGGTTCAGTGTTGTATAGAAAAATTTGAGAACATTTTACTAATAAAACCAAGAGATTTTCCTATTTGGAAAATCGGATGCTGCCTTCACACAATTATCGTAAATACGATTTTCCATGGTAAAAATTGCACGTGAATGCCCTCCCATTTCAAAACATGAACGTGATGAGCTTGTAATCACGACTTCAGAAGTGGGAATTGTAAAATTTCCGATAGCATTAAAGGCAGCATTACTCACCTGCCGTGATGTCATAGCCCCTCTCATCTTTTGTCATGGAACTGAATAGAATTACCTTTGTCGTGAATGTTAGATTGTAGCACCTGTAGAAAAACTCCTCCATATGAAAAATATAAGTTCAATTCTTAAATTCAATTAAAAAGTTATTTGGTGGGCCTAACTTGTATTTACAGGTTTAACATGACTCACCACAAATGTGTCGCAAATCACTACATTGTTTCCTTCATGGCTTTTCAGCAGCACCACTTCTTGCGCTACATGCAAAAACAAGCATATAGGCCTAAAGCAACCGATTCCGATTCACGAACAAATAACTCTATAGTCTTTAAAGGTGCCCTCGAATGAAAAATTGAATTTATCTTGGCATAGTTAAATAACAAGAGTTCAGTACATGGAAATGACATACAGTGAGTCTCAAACTCCATTGTTTCCTCCTTATATAAATCTCATTTGTTTAAAAGACCTCCGAAGAACAGGCGAATCTCAACATAACACCGAATGTTACGTAACAGTGTACGCCCCCAATACTTGCATATGCCAGCCCATGTTCCCAACATTATAAAAGGCATTAGACAAGGGCAGCCAGGTATTAACGTTTGGATCTGTGCACAACCAAATCATCAGACTAGGTAAGCAAGCAAGAACAATAGCGAAAAATGGCAGATGGAGCAATAATAACTGACATGATCCATGATATCATGATATTTTTAGTGATATTTGTAAATTGTCTTTCTAAATGTTTTGTTAGCATGTTGCTAATGTACTGTTAAATGTGGTTAAAGTTACCATCGTTTCTTACTGTATTCACGGAGACAAGAGCCGTCGCTATTTTCATTTTTAAACACTTGCAGTCTGTATAATTCATAAACACAACTTCATTCTTTATAAATCTCTCCAACAGTGTGTAATGTTAGCTTTAGCCACGGAGCATAGCCTCAAACTCATTCAGAATCAATGTAAACAATATAACAGTATACAATACTCACATAATCCGACGCATGCATGACGAACACTTTGTAAAGATCCATTTTGAGGGTTATATTAGCTGTGTGAACTTTGTTAAGGCACTGTTTAAGGCAAGCGCGAGCTCTGTGGGCGGAGAGCGCAGGCTTTAAAGGGGCCACAGCATAACTCGGCGCGTTTATAATGATGCCCCAAAATAGGCAGTTAAAAAAATTAATAAAAAAAAAAATCTATGGGGTATTTTGAGCTGAAACTTCACAGACACATTCAGGGGACACCTTAGACTTATATTACATCTTTTAAAAACATAATCTAGGGCACCTTTAAATGAATTTTGAATTTGGGGGCTTAAATGGTTTGATACATTTTGGAGAGTTCAGTCAAGATATTTCAGAGCAGTTTCTGTATCAACATATGACTCATTTATCAAACAATAAGTTTCAATACATCAGTACTGCAGTATAATTAAGTATAGCTTGTCTTTTTTGACCATTATCCTAATTTTTATAAGCTATAGCCCTATCAAGTGTAATAAGAAAATAAAATGTTACCTAAAAGAAAAGAAATGCATTTTTTTTCTCTCATATGTCACTCCAAAAACATTTTGGTGAGTCTCTAGAGTCTAGAATAAATTCTTTAGGGTCTTAGCATGAAAAAGTTGCCTTTACGCTGAATTAAGTATTGTTTATGTCACACACTGTGGCTGTAGTTAAAGCACCATGATGGAGAATTTAACAAAAACAGTCATTAATCAAAAATCCAACAAAAGAACATGCAGGAGATCGCAGGAGAAAGCTTAGCAAAACAACTATAACCTAGACAACAATCAGTAAGCAAGGAAACCAACTCGTGATGGGAAGATGAGAACAAAGGAAACAGGTATGATAAAGGGAACTAAAACAAAACAGAACATATATGTGACAGTATACAGATGCTTAAGGTTATTAAATTGGGTCAAGTGTTTATGATACTTTATGAATTTTATTATGATGTTGATTAAAGAAATGTACAAAGTGCTAAAAAAAACTATTTACATATAGATGCATTACATAAGAGCAGATGGCTTGAGCAAACATTTCTGTGTGTGTGTGTGTGTGTGTGTGTGAAAAGCAGGTTTTTAATGCTGAAAAACAAAACTAAAGGACAAAATGTAATGATGACATATCCCATCATTTAAAAACAGCAAGTATTCATATTGTGGCACTAACTCAGACTGTACGTCCATTTTTGTGCATATCCAATTGAAATCCGATCAGATTTAGCAAATGTGACAAAAAATTCACATGAAATGCGATTTTTACAAATCCGTTTCGAGCAACATATATGTGTTTTGATATCTTATTCAAATCACATTTCTGGAAATCTGTTTCAGTCTGAGTCAGACTTTCAGTCAGACTTTGTTATAGGAAACATCCTGAAAGTCGCTGCAGAAACAAGGCTGTTTTGCAGAAAATGACAATAATATATTCCTGCAATACCAGAGGCTTCAGTTTCAGGGCTGCATTTCTAGGACCCTAGTTTTTTTTTTTTTTTGTGACAGCGCCACCTATCCAATTCTACTCCAACTGAGGAGACTTGATTCAAACTTCAAACATCAGATGCAAAGACTAGACCCACGGAAATTATAGCCTATATAAAAAAATCTTTCCATCTTATTTTTAACGTATAGTGTAAGAGCAGGTGTGGCCATTTTAAACTTGAATGTGCAAAGTGGTCTCAAGTTATTACGGTTTATTGTGCTGCTGGATGTTGTAAACTGGTAGGGCCTATTTATTTTCAAATTATTTTAATTTATTAACATACTAATAAACACACTAGTTTGTAGTGCAATTGCAATTTACTACACTTTGCACACTCAAACACAGAAAATAGTCTTTCTTTCCAAGAAAACTAAATTTCAAACCAGAATATAATAGCTCATATATTGAAGCAAATTAGGTTAAATATTTTAAGAGGGTTACCAACAGGTGTGGTAAGGGTTGGTAGCCTTGACTGTCAATGATTTTAGATCAGATTCCAATTGAATACACACATAATCAGAATTGGACTGACAGTGTGAACGTAGCCTTATTTTCAAATTTGGGATGTACATTCATTCACTGATCTGATGATCAGTGGTGCTACATTTCTACCTTCTTTTTTAATATTAGGGCTAAAGTATGGGTAGAGTTTTTCAGTGAAAGACTGACCAGTAAAAGAATGAATGACAGTTCTAGACTCCACGTCATGAAAGGAGACCTTCCCCTCCTCATAATCCACAAACACACCCACTACCTGAGGCTTCACTCTCAGAGACAAAGTGGCAGGAGGAGACTCTAATGCAAGATACTGATTGTCATTACTCAGAACTATTATCCAGTATCCAGCCTCTGGAGCTGCTGTGATCATTCCTTTCCTGTTAATGGATTCCCTGACCACTCCTAAATCCCAATCCGTCTTTCCCTTTACCTGCACCTCAAAATAAAATCTTCCTGAGCTGAATCCCTCTTTTGCCAGGACACAGGGACAATAATCAAACCTCTCTGGGTTGTCAGGGAGTTCAAGCTTAGTGTCTCTATATTCCACTTGTTTTCTGTCATCAGACAGGAAGAGATGTGGATGAGATGTGTCAGGATCCAGAGTCACATCCACTGAAAGAGAGATAATATATGAATCGCAGCTTACAACATTTTCATGCGTTTAAAATATTATACAGACTTTGGCATATGAATTTCAACAAATATTGTGATAAAATTTGACCTTACAAGGCAAAGTTTGGGCTGCAAAATGTTATGTGGTGTGACTCCCCAAAAATATGATACATATAAATTAATAATGTCATATTTGTTTTAAAAAATAAGGTTTAAGAAAAATATCTGATTAAAACAATAGTGGTTCATATGTGTATGCTCACCATCGGTGGGAAGTCCAGGGGTCAGAGAGTAAAAGTCCTGCCATGTTTTTATTCCACCCACTGAAGCATTAATGAGATAAATAAGTGTTTAATTGAGTGATGATTGACCATTATTGAAGACACCTGAAGTTAACAAGCAGAATCACCAAAGGAGAAAATCATAATTTTTAAGTTACCATCATCGAGGTCAGGGTTTGTTTTAGTTGAGCTCTCGACCCTTGACTTTTTAATGTTAGATTTTGGTTGGGCAGTTTTAACTTCATTAAAACCAACCAGACAAGCAAAGTTAACAGATAATCAGGTGGTGTTGGTTATGTTTTCACATAATCATCATTATTTGATCTGAATCACTGATCTCATTTAGAGCCCAATCTTAGTTAGATTTACATTATTGATTACAGCAGCACTGTGATTTTACAGTAGAAGATCAACTTTTACAATACAAAAATATCTTTTTTTGAAGTTCTAATTTTAAAAAATAGTTTCATTTAAACACACAGTCATCAAGAATCAGTCTGTGAATCTCAACAATGGTGAGAGTAATAAAGCATGTTGCAATGCATTCTGGGTGCCACCAATCAAAATTCATCCATGCCTCCCATCATGCATTGCTGCATGAATAAATTATGAGCTGAATTGTCTTAGTAATTTTCTTTATTCTCACTCTTTAAATTTTGCTGTTTTTCTGTGACTTTTTAGTAGCTTGTTTTCTAATGATCAGAGTTGATCTGTTTATCAGAATATTTTGCTTGTCACCGTTGTTGAGATTCATACGCTGATTCTTGATGTCTGTGTGTGCCTAAAATAAATCTTTTTTTTGTGATAAGGACAACTTTCAAAAAAAAAGTAATGTATTGCTAAAGTTGATTTTCTGCTGTAAAATCACAGTGCTGCTGTAATCAATAATGTAAATCTATGTAAGATTAGGCTCTAAATGAGTTTCTGTGACTCAGACCAAATAATGATTATGTGAAAACATAACCAACACCTTTTTACATCTTTTAACTTTGCTTGTCTGGTTGGTTTTAAAGCAGTTAAAACAGCCCAAAACAAAACGTAACATTAAAAAGTCAAGGGTCAAGAGCTCAACTAAAACAAACCCTGACCTCGATGATGGTAACTTAAAAATTGTGATTTTTCTCCTTTGGTGATTCTGCTTGTTATCATCAGGTGTCTTCAATAATGGTCAATCATCACTCAATTAAACACTTATTTATCTCATTAATGCTTCAGTGGGTGGAATAAAAATATGGCAGGACTTTTACTCTCTGACCCCTGGACCTCCCACCTCTGATGCTCACACATATTCAATGTTATTTTTACTTAATGGTGACACCACAAATTGAAACTTTTCTTGAAAATTGTAAAAACAATTTTTTTTTTTTTTGAACACTATTATTGGTCATTGACCATTGTACCTGCATATTGTTGCATTGTCTTCTTAACTGTGGAGACAAAAGACAGTAAAAGATTATGAGGCACATTATGGTAGACAAGTAGGTTTAGGATGAAAATAATTTTGTGTACAACACTATTAATATTAACTTACTAATAGCTGAAACAATCAAAGATAAACTACATGTCACATAATATAGCCAATACTGTAGAATTTTACAAACAAATAGATTCTCTGACACTAGGTCCCTTTCTTTGTGAGGGTATATTGCATGTTTAGGACTATTGTCTTCCTTAATGTACAGGTAGATATTGAACAAAATTTTTGTAAAAAAGAAAATATAACATTATGTAAAGGTATTGATATTCCCCTACCCGTTTTGTTGAGTTTCTCATCTATTCCCCTACTAGTTTTGCTGAGTTTCTCATTTAGAGTCTCCTTCAGCTGAATCCAAGCTTTCTTCATAGTCTCCACACTCTCATGAGTGTCACTAAGACTGATCTCAGTGCAGCTGCTGGTGTGTGCAGGTCTGCTCAGGGACGGGTAAATCTACAGCAGGAGAGAGCAGAAATCCCTCAGCATGGGGAGTGTTGTGCTGTGATGTGAGCAGACAGAAGGAGCTCCACTGACCTGTAGGAGGTGCAGGTGATCCTCAGTGTGTGAGAGCTGCTCCAGCTCAGTGTCTCTCCTCTTTAGCTCAGTGATCTCCTGCTCCAGCTCTTTAATGAGCTCTTCAGCCTGCTTCTCTGCTGCTTTCTGCTTCTGCTCCATCATCTCCAGCAGCTCAGACTGACATCTCTCAATGGAGCGGATCAGATCGGTGAAGAGCTCAATACTCTCTGCTTTCTCTTTCTCTGACGTTTCCTGATTCACGATTGACCAAATTCTATGTTATATTTTTTTAAAATAGCTCACCCAAAATTGGCAATTTAATCGTCATTTACTGTAAGTGTCAAATAACTGGTGCACTATATTTGAAGTTTTCCGAAACCATGCGTGAGAACCATACCAAACCTTTGATGGGACATATAGGAAATTTTGACTTAAAGGTGCCCTAGAACTTTTTTTTAAAAGATGTAATGTAAGTCTAAGGTGTCCCCTAAATGTGTCTGTGAAGTTTCAGCTCAAAATACCCCATAGATTTTTTTAATTCATTTTTTTAACTGCCTATTTTGGGGCATAATTAGAAATGAGCCGATTCAGGGTGTGTGGCCCTTTAAATCTCGTGCTCCACGCCCCAAGAGCTTGCGCTTGCCTTAAACAACATAAAAAAAGTTCAAACAGCTAATATAACCCTCAAAATGGATCTTTACAAAGTGTTCGTCGTGCAGCATGTCTAATCGTGTAAGTACAGTGTTTATTTTGATGTTTACATTGATTCTGAATTTGTTTACAACTGATTCTGAGTTTGAGGCTGTGCTCCGTGGCTAACGGCTAATGCTACACTGTTGGAGAGATTTATAAAGAATGTGAAGTTGTGTTTATGCATTATACAGACTGCAAGTGTTTAATAATGAAAATAGCGACGGCTCTCTTGTCTCCGTGAATACAGTAATAAATGATGGTAACTTTAACCACATTTAACAGTACATTAGCAACATGCTAATGAAACATTTAGAAAGACAATTTACAAATATCACTAAAAATATCATGTTATCATGAATCATGTCAGTTATTATTGCTCCATCTGCCATTTTTTGCTATTGTTCTTGCTTGCTTACCTAGTCTGTTGATTCAGCTGTGCACATCCAGACGTTAATACTGGTTGCCCTTGTCTAATGCCTTTCATAATGTTGGGAACATGGGCTGGCATATGCAAATATTGGGGGCGTACACCCCGACTGTTACGTGTTATGTTGAGATTCGCCTGTTCTTCGGAGGTCTTTTAAACAAATGAGATTTATATAAGAAGGAGGAAACAATGGAGTTTGAGACTCACTGTATGTCTTTTCCATGCACTGAACTCTTGTTACTTAACTATGCCGAGGTAAATTCAATTTTTGAATCTAGGGCACCTTTAATTTGAGTCTGTGCCTCATGAAAAGCTATCATATACACAAATCATACGGATCACATTTTTATCACACTTTTTTCATTGTTTTTTCTGAGGTTTACAGACCCATCACCTTTTTTTTTTTTTTTTTTTTTGGAAACAAGCAGACACAATTTTGCTTCTTTACCAAAGGTAAACCATCAATATAGACTCACCTTTCTGAGTTCTTCTGAGTGTTTGAGGTCTTCAATCCTCTTCATTCTGTCCTGGATCATCTGCTGCACATCTGCCTGCATCTTCATCAGCTGAGGCTACAGACAGAACAGGACACACAGACAATGAACAGTCTCCACTCAATCCAGCTAAAATGTATCATTAAATATTATATTTACAACCTGGGTGTGTATAAAATTCACTACAGTTTTCAGCTATAATTAACACTATAGTGCAAACTCCAACAACTTCCTTTTCCTTTAATGATTACACAGAGACAAACAATAAAGCCTTGCTACTCATGCTGATACACAACACTATCATGAACTTAAAATCACCTTTACCTAGTGCATGACTTGTAAGCTAACACATTTTAAAAATTGCATAACATAACATACAACACTTGTCATGTTGAGTAATTGAGTTAGTCCTGTAACACACGACACCAATATGAGCACTAAGCGTCATAGAAGCATGTTAAATTAGCATGCTTGTTTCAGCAGCTGTGCGTGTGTGTATTTTTTTTATATCTCATTTGCTTTTGCTCACAATATAAGTTAGCTTTAGGATGTTTTATTTGTTTCAAATTCAATAGAGCATTAACCTTAAAATGTAACGTTTATCGCCATTCACTGGACAATTTTTTCTGAAACTACAGTGACAATTAAGTTAAATGAAATAATGCAACAGTCATATTCTGTTTAGACTGGACGGTGCACTGCAAAACTTGTGATGCAAAGACGTGATATTAGATCATACAGTCATTTTATTGATACCTTCCTCTCTCGGCTCTCCTCTTCTACAGAAACAGTGTTGTGATTCTTGTGGTCGTTCATAGCGCAGTTCAAACACACACATGTCTGATCATCTCTACAGAACAGCTCCAGAGGTTTCTCATGTTTCTGACAGATATAGTCCTCAAGTTTCTCCACAGGATCGATCAGTTTGTGTTTCTTTAAATTTGGGACTCTCTGATGAGGCTCCAGGTGAGTTTGACAGTATGAGATCTGACACTCCAGACACATCTTCAGGGCTTTCATCTTTATATCATCACAGATGTCACAGAGAACCTCAGATTTACTCTGGCCAGAGTTTCCTTTAAAGAGCAGCACAACCTCTCTAAGCGCTGTGTTGATCTTGAGGTCGGGTCTTTTGCTGAATGGATCTTTACATAATGGACATTTGTAGATCTGACTGTTGTCCCAGCACTGGTTCAGGCAGCTTTTACAGAAGTTGTGTCCACATGGAGTGCTGACTGGATCAGTGAACACATCCAGACAGATCGAACACTGGAGCTCCTGTGACAGAGCTGAAGACAAATATGGAAAAACACCATTTATCATTTACTGATTTATAAATTAAAAGCAAATCAACAATCAGCATTTACAGTTTTTCTCAATTGATTGGACACATTTCTCCAAACTCAAATCACTGTTCTCAATAGGGTTAACACAGTGATCTGAACACTTTGTGTCCTAAACAGTTTGTACGTTTTCATTCATTTCACACGAATTGCAAATCATGTGAATAATTTTCTCAAACACTACGCACAAAGGTCTCAAATGTTTTCATAATAGTTAAAGCTGCAGTCCGTAACTTTTTTGGTTAAAAATAATAAAAAATAAATTTTTGAGCAAGTACATAACCAGCCAGTGTTCAAAACTATCTCATTATCTTATCTCGATTCACAACGGTAAGCTTGTAATAATATTTTATAATAAGAGCGACATGGTGGATTTCCACGGGAAATTCGAGCATGCAGCAGTTCGTCTGTGCGTCATTACGTCACGTCCGTAAACAGAAAGGAAAGAGTCACGTCCAGGCTAGTCGGTTTTATCACGTGAGGATGTCGCTGGTAGCGGCACATTTATAGCCTTTTCTCACAGCAGCTGAAATAATTAAACTTATTATTTTGATGGCGGATTGTAATCCAGAAAGGTCCAAATGACAATCATCAGTGACAACTGGAGATTCACCAATTGTCAAAAAGCAAAAGACTTTGGACTGTTGAGTGGCTACAGAAATTGAAATCTACAGGTAACTCTAATATACACTAAATACACAGTCACGCAATGCTGATGTTGTTAACATTAATGATTTGAGAACAAAGTATAACAGTAATAATAATTTGCACGGTTTGGCGTGATCCGAGCTAAGCGATCGTTAGATTTAATCATCATTAGCAGCGCGATTTATTGTAGGCCTAATGCTTTTTTCCTCAGTTGGTCAGAACAAAAGTGGCAGACATGTTACTTGTTCAGCTGATATTTTCCAGTGAAAATTCTTATATTGGTCATACTTTCAAGAATCTGTGATTCTGAAGTACAGTATCCACACCGGTGCGGTGACTGACAGCAAGGTTGCAGACAATTGCAATTGAAACAATTGCAGGTTTCAAACAAGAGATGGTGACAAAGAGGAAAAATCGTGGACTGCAGCTTTAATACATCCAACCAAAACTTTAATAAATCAGGAAAAAATGATCACAGCTTTTTTATTGGTTTTACACTATTCCCAAACATTTATGTACCATTTGTCCAAACACAACAAACAAAACTCTGGAATTTGTCAATCAAATGCACTTGGTATGTTTTCAATTAGCCTCAAACTGATATCAAACAAAAACTATTTTTTCTTAAATAGCTTACAAAAAAAAAAGCACTTCACAAGTATTTCCTGATTTATTATTATGAAAAATTTTCTTTAAAACGCAAATCACTTGCACTAAGTCATTAGCTGATAACAGCACATGCATGAGCTAATGGAACTGCTGTATCACTGCATCAGCAACTACACAGTTACTGCAATCTTTAAATAAAGCAACATGCAGCAGAACATCAGTGTTTCTGGATCATCACTGACTGAAGCACAGGCTCTACTCTCCAGCACAATGATAACCTCACAAAACTCAGATAACAGAAACAGAATATTAAACACTAACAGATCTCTCTAGATCTCTGCATCTTCACTTATTACAAACCACTCTGACTTTATTTCTTTCATTCAAAACTTCTTAATGAGGTCTTGATGTTTTATTGAAAATAATAAAGTTTGAAGTAACCGTTATGGAGGTAAGCGCTTGTTTTAGGCTTCTGTTAGGCTTCTGACCCTTGACAATTTAACTTTACTCTAATTGTTTTAGTGGTGAGAAAAGTGAGAAAAAAAAATCTGATCAAATGGATTTGGTTGCTCATTTTTGGTGACTTAAGTGTAATATGTGCTCTTTTTGAAGTTTTTATCATTGTGCAGAAATTATTCACACAGCATCATGTAGACTCACACAGACATCAAGATTCTGTGTATGATCCTCAACGATGGTGACAAATTTTTCATATAAAAAGATTAACTCTGAGCATCTCAAAACAAGCTACTAAAGTCACAAAAATATTTTTGTTTAGTGTCACCATTGTTGAGGTTCATACGCTGATTCTGTGTAAGTCTGAAAGACACTGCTCACTGCTCTGTCTGTATAAGGAATAAAAAAAAAAAGAAAAAAAATTAATTAATGCAAAACTAACAGTTGACCCTCAGAGTTTAGTCTGAAGAGTGAATCACCATCATTAAATAACCCAATTCATCTGATCAAAATTCCTCTTGCATTTTTTTTTGCTGTAACAAGCATGTTTTAGAAACACAGTTAAAGCAGCCACAGAAAATCTAATGTTAAAACATCAAGAATCAAGAGCCCATCTAAAGCAAACACTCACCTCCATAACGGTGACTTCAAACGTTATTATTTTCTATAAAACACCCACGTAGAAGGCGACGTTCTCAAGACCTTGCACAACGTTCCCTAAAATTTCTCTAAAGGTGACGAAAGTTCCGAACCTTTACAGAACATTCAGGACATTCTTCCTCTTTTGGTAATGAAAGTGCTGCAGTTCAAGGTTCCCGATATGAGTTTAGGGGGGCGTTCTATTTTGGTTATTCTATGGTCACCCGAGAACATTACAAAGAGGACATTTGGAAAGTTAACAGAATGTCCCATAGTAGTCCCCTAAACATTCCCAGAAGACCTTGAATGTTCTCTGAAGGTCCATCAAAAAACGTTCCCCAACCCTTAAAAGAACTCCACATTGTGACCGTCTCTGAACGTTCTGGGAACGTTACTAGACGGCATCCTTAATACCGGTGGATGTTCTGAGAATGTTCTGGGAACGTACAATTTCTAGCGGTGTAATCTGTCACCTGGTAATCTTCCCAGAATGTTCAGATATGGTCATGATGTAGAGTTCTTTTAAGGGTGTCAAATGTGTCAAATCAATTGAGATAAACTGTAATATATCATGCAAGAAAAATATCATCTGATGTGGTTTTATAACACATTTCACATTTTTAATATTCTTTCTTTATTTAGGCCTACTGACATAAAGGAGGTGCATCCAGACTCCTTCTGGTCTCAGCTGGTTTTGGTGATGCTGATGAAGATTCTGCCATCACTCATTCCCTCTTTGTCTATTTATAGTAAACACAAAACACATCTCATTTCACAGCATGAAATATAATCCTGAAACATAGATAGAGAAAAGTCAAAAGATTTGATTGATTTGTTAGCAGTCAAACATGTTCAGGTACAAAGTACACATGAGTACAAAGTACACAGATCATTTATGTTATCATATAAAGGACTAGTTTTCAGTGTTGACTTAAAAAAATGAAACTGATTTCAAGCCACGCTTCATTTAACTGATGAACTGTTCATACAAATGAAATGACAGATTATTGCAAACATTGGAAAAGAAAAATCAAATAACAAAACCTCAATATCAGATATTTTTTCACTCAAAACAGTAATAAGATAACATGTAACATGTTTTTACCTTCAGCTTTCAGTTTGTCTGCAGTTCATGTACTTTCTGTTTCTGTCGTGTGACAAAATTTCAGCACACATCAAACTTTGATTCGCAATCCATCAAATGACATTCTCTCAGTACAATTTTGATATAATTTAATTGAAGCAAACCCAAAAACACTGAATATTTGACTCACATTAAAACTGGTTTGACCCAACTTTACTCCAGTTAAATATATACCGAACGGACCAATAAACTGTGCAGTAAAACCTTTTATATTTCCATCACCTACCTGTGTGAGTTATCAGCGGTGCATGCATGTCTTAGACTGCCTGAATAAATGCTATGTTGTTTAATGAGAGCAATGGTTTAATATTTTGCCAGACTGTTAAGTTTAGTTTTGCATCCACTAAAAGATTTCATCTGCAGTGATGTCATAGCCCCTCCTATCTTTTCTCATCAAAATGTACCTCTGTAATGAAAGTGTTAGATCATAATGTAGATGTTGTCACAAATTATTTTGCATAGTTTTTCACATACTGTTGCATAAGAGATAATAATTCATTACTTTAACTTTCAGTATCAAGTAACATACCTTAAAAACTGCTGTGTCAAATTCTGCATTATATTTATCAGAACATTTCTACAGAAAAAAACATCACAAACTCCACCTATTCTTTGGGGCTTTGGGTAATATTGACCCAAAATCATGCATGTAGCCTGAGCCTGGAAACAGACTGTATACAATCAAGGTACCCAATTTAATTATATTTCATCAGTTTTGGGTGCAATAATCTTCATCTTGTAGCTGTATGGGACAGATAATAGGCTAATTTGCGGGTAGATATTTTCCCCACCACTTTTTGAAACATCTCGCAGCACGGATGTATCTAATACAAAAGACACATCTACAGTTGATTAGCAATTCGTTCTTTTGTTTTAAATAACAGGAGATTTGGCGCTGGGATGTGTTGTTTATGGAGTCACGCTGAGTGCTCATTGCCGCTATCAGTGGCGCAACAGCGTTCTCTTGGCGCTTGTGCACACTGCGATGTCTTCACAAACGAGACAATGTTGGCTCTGGTGAAATCACAAAACAAAATGCACATAAACATGTCCTTGCTTTTTATATACAATTACTGATGAACATCTTTGGTTTTAATGAGAAAAAATTTAAATAAACCCATAACCCGTATTATAACCCATCACCTCTGGCACGCGCTTAAGTGGAATGACATAACGCCACAGTCATGTCCTGTTTAACATAAAATTGAACGTGCACATAACCTTCTTCTGAATGTTTCTTTACATAATGGACATTTGTAGATCTGACTGTTGTCCCAGTACTGGTTCAAGCAGCTCTTACAGAAGTTGCGTCCCCTGGAGTTCTGACTGTATTAATGAGCACATCTGGACCTTATCTACTAGAAAATCACTGGACAGAGCGAGAAACAAACATGGTAAGACACTATACAACTTACCAGTGATTTCTAAATGCAAAACTACCAACAATTAGTGATGTCCGGTTCGCGAACGAATCGTTCTTTTTAACCGGTTCTTTTCAGTGAACCGGTCGAACCAGTTCACCAAATTGGTCTGAATCGTTCCAAACAGTTCGCATCTCCAGTTAGCAAACACGAATCCACAAATTACTAAAGTTACTCACATTTTGATGTGCCTGACACTACCTCTCGAAATAAACCAACATCCCAGAGTTATTCAGTTAATCCAACAGTACACCGACTTAACCTGCTGTAAAGAAAGAACGGATGATGATGGGCACAAGCAGCAGAGCAGCTGATCTGAGTGCGCATGCGCGGCACACACGAACGAACATACACGGCCTGTCACCGTTCTCGTTCTCGAGTCAAGAACCGGTTGCAATGGTTTTCGGATCATCAGTACAGAACCGAGAACCGCTTCTTTCGGACATGTCCGATTTGAGAACCGGTGAGCTGATGATACTGCGCATGCGTGCAATTTTTCAAGAGAATGAAAAGCATATTAGTCAAGTTTTGTTGAACATTGGACAGTGTGATAATATAAAACATACTGGAAATATGTTTATGACTTAATTCAAAATACAAAACGTTTATTGTGCTTTTCCAAATACACCATGAAATGAAAAATAGTCATGACGCCGTTATAAAATTATTTGTCATAGTATTGTCACTTAAAGACAATTTAATGACAAGTTCAATTTGTACCACTGTACTTGAGCTCAAGATACATATTTATGACACTATTATAATGGCCTCATGACAGCCAATGTCAAAACCAACCACATGACAGTTTAATGTAATGTTAACCCATAAAGCTAAATAATGTCAAGTTGTCATGACAAAGACACTGACAGGTTATGATGTATTGGTTTATGTCAAGTTGTCATAACTCGGACATCTCAAACAATGTCATCTTTGCATTAAAAATGACATAATTGAGCGAATGACACTTAATGACAGTTGTCATAAACATTCATAAAACCTCCTTCATATTCATGACATGTGTCATGTCATGATTATGAAGGTGTCATGTCAGTCTTATGCACACCCCTTCAAGTAAAGTGTTACCGAAAGTCTTTTGAAAGTTCACGACAGAACAACATCCCACCACCACTGAGATAGAGTAACAAAAGAAAACTGGCCATCAGTGAAATCTAGAGACAGAACAAAATCGACCGCCTTTGTCTTCGAAATCTCGTAAGAGAGTGAAGTAACCAAACTGGCCGTCCACTGAGATTGCGTAACCTAAAAAAAGCGGCCAACAGTGAAATCTAGAGACAAAACAAAATCAACCGCCTTTGTCTTCAAAATCTGGTAAGAGAGCGAAGTAACCAAACTGGCCATCTTTTGAAAGTTCGTGACAGAACGAAATCCCACCACCACTGAGATAGCATGTCCTATGAAAACCAGCCATCAGTTAAATCTAGAGACAGAACAAAACCTACCGCCTTTGTCTTCGAAATCCTGTAAGAGAGCAAAGTAACCAAACCGGCTTCATAACACAACAAAATCTTACCACCACTGAGATTGCGTAACCTAATAAAACCCACCATCAATGAAATCTCATGATATAACAAGACCGACCGCCTTTGTCTTCAAAATCTGGTAAGAGAGAAGAAACCAAACCGGCTGACTTTAGGAAGTTCATAACACAACAAAATCCCACCACCACTGAGATTGTGTAACCTAACAAAACCCACCATTGGTTAAATCTAGAGACAGAACAAAACCAACGGCCTTGTGAAGTCTTGTGATATAAGAAAACTGGCCGCCTTTGTCTTCGAAGTCTCATAAGAGAGTGAAGTAACCAAACTGGCTGTCCACTGAGATTGCGTAACCTAAAAAAAAAAAAGCGCCCAACAGTGAAATCTCATGATACAACAAAACCGACCGCCTTTGTCTTCAAAATCTGGTAAGAGAGCGAAGTAACCAAACCGGCCGTCTTTTGAAAGTTCATGACAGAGCAAAATCCAACCACTACTGAGAAAGCGTGTCCTAAGAAAACCGGCCATCAGTGAAATCTAGAGACAGAACAAAACTGACCACCTTTGTTTTCGAAATCTAATAAAAAAAGCAAAGTAACCAAACTGGCCGTCTTTTGAAAGCTCTTGACAGAACAAAGTCCCACCACCACTGAGACAGCATGTCCTAAGAAATCCGGCCACCAGTGAAATCTGGAGACAGAATAAAATCGACCACTTTTGTCCTCGAAATCTCATAAGAGAGTGAAGTAACCAAACCGGCTGTCATTTGAAAGTTCATGACAGAACAAAATCCCACCACCAGTGAGATCACGTAACTTAAAAAAAACACCCATCAGTGAAATCTTGTGATATAAGAAAACCGGCCACCTTTGTCTTTGAAGCCACATAAAAAAAAGCAAAGTAACCAAACCGGCTATCATTTGAAAGTTCATGACAGAACAAAATCCCACCACCAGTGAGATCACGTAACTTAAAAAAACCACCCATCAGTGAAATCTTGTGCTATAAGAAAACCGGCCACCTTTGTCTTCGAAACCACATAAAAAAAAGCAAAGTAACCAAACCGGCTGTCTTTTGAAAGTTCATGACAGAACAAAATCCCACCACCACTACCTGATGAAGTGGTGGTGGGAATACCTGATGAATTTCCATCTTATATACTGTATGGGACCGATATTATAGGAATTGTGATGCATCTTGAGCCCTTAAATGTGTCTGAATCTAAATGTTACAAATAGTTCAATTTCCTCCAACAAAACATGTTGTGCTATTTGAGTGCGCTCAAGAAATGAAGAAAAATTTGCTATGTTTGAAGTCTGTCTCAATCTGAATTTTCAACAGTTTTATTAAAAGTGCTAAAAGCAATATACAAATCATTGAAAACAATTGAATTTTCCTGGTGAAAAGAACAGTAAGACAGTGAAACTCTTTGAACAGTCTGTGCATCGATACCTCATAGCCTTGTTTTCTTAGTAAATATGCTGTTATTGTTTATAAAATGTCCTTCCTGTATGTACTGTATGTGATGGTCCCTTCATCTCCAGTTATAAAAATAAGCATATGACTTTATTCAGATTTTACAGGTAATTTAAATTTCACAGCAACAGAAAGAAAATGGTTTGATGAATGTTTTAACCTTCAGAAAAAAACAATGAAAAAATGTAACACTTTATTTAAAAAAAAAAAGTAAAAGCTGAAAAATTATTTTAAAAAATGGCTCTACATGTCTTAACATTTAACAACAGCAAGTATTCATAAAACTATGTTCATATTTGATGTAAATTTATTCATTGTATCCGACATGTGAGATGATCAGCGGTGCTGCATTTTTACCTTTTTCTTTATTACAAGGGCAAAAGTATGGGTAGAGTTTCTCAGTGAAAGTCTGACCAGTGAAAGAATAAATATGAGATCTGGACTCCACATCATGAAAGGAAACCAGACCCTCCTCATAATCCACAAACACACCCACTACCTGAGGCTTCACTCTCAGAGACAGAGAAACTGGAGAAGATTCATAAGCCTCATACTGATTCTCATCCCTCAGAGCTACAGCCCAGTATCCATCCTTAGGAGCTGCTGCGATCATCCCCTTCCTGTTAATGGATTCCCTGACCACTCCTAAATCCCAATCAGTCTTTCTCTTTACCTGCACCTCAAAATAAAATCTCCCTGAACTGAATCCCTCTTTTGCCAGGACACAGCAACAATAATCAAACCTCTTTGGGTTTTCTGGGAGTTTAAGCTCAATGTCTCCATATGTCACTTGTTTTCCACCATTAGACAGGATGAGTTTTGGATGAGATGTGTCAGGATCCAGAGTTACATCCACTGAAAGAGATAGATCAGATATGAATCACAACTTCTCAGTACAACAGTTTTCATGTCTTTAATATCTTGAAGAAAGTATTGTTTAGACTTTATGAATGTAAACTCTTTAAGGCAATTGGAACTTGCACATCACAAATTTTACCTGCATATTGCTGCATACTTTTCATCACTGTGGAGACAAATGACAATATATGATTATGACAAATCATTGAAAATCATTGAAAGTGAAAATCTAATTTTATATATATAATATTATTACAAGTTACATATGTAATTACATATGTAAAAGAATTAAGAATAAGAAAAGTGTGTAGTAGGACAATCAAAGTAGCATTTCTCAGAATGAAGCTTTATATGTCACAACAACAATAACGTCTGACATTCTCTTACCAGTTTTGCTGAGTTTCTCATCTAGTGTCTCCTTCAGTTGAGTCAGAGATCTCATCATAGTCTCCACACTCACGTGAGTGTCACTAAGACTGATCTCAGAGCAGCTGCTGGTGTGTGCAGGTCTGCTCAGGGTCGGGTAAATCTACAGCAGGAGAGAGCAGAAATCCCTCAGCATGGGGAGTGCTGTGCTGTGATGTGAGCAGACAGAAGTAGCTCCACTGACCTGTAGGAGGTGCAGGTGATCCTCAGTGTGTGAGAGCTGCTCCAGCTCAGTGTCTCTCCTCTTTAGCTCAGTGATCTCCTGCTCCAGCTCTTTAATGAGCTCTTCAGCCTGCTTCTCTGCTGCTTTCTGCTTCTGCTCCATCATCTCCAGCAGCTCAGACTGACATCTCTCAATGGAGCGGATCAGATCAGTGAAGAGCTCAACACTCTCTGCTTTCTCTTTCTCTGACACTTCCTGATAAATCAGGGAAAGATTTTCATTTATAAATTTTATAGATATCTTTCAGTTTTTATTTTTAAAAGTATTTTTACGTTTATCCTACATTTTAGAAAACGGTTAGTGAATACTGCCATGAAACATAACTGCAGAAAGCCTCCTGCAATGAGGAAAGTATTGGATCTTCTTGGTGAGCCAAGCCTCCCATAGGCTGTGGCCCACAGAAATTCCTGTATTTGAAACAATGAAACCCAAAACTCTGGACACACATGTTAGCTAGTCTTGGTTTATGTGAAGGATGAAACAGGCATATGTAGTAGCCATGTGCTTATAGATCTGTCATAAAGTCTGCATTGTTGACTATGAAAGAACATCACCTAAACAGTAATATTTTCCTGAACTCACTTTTTTGAGTTTTGCTGAGCGTTTGAGGTCTTGAATCCTCTTCATTCTGTCCTGGATCATCTGCTGCACATCTGTCTGCATCTCCATCAGCTGAGGCTACAGACTCAGAGAAATTGTATCATTGAACATTGACTTTATATCAATTGTTTGAATAAAGTTAATGCATGTAAATGTATGTTATACCCTTATCTCTCTACTCTCCTCTTCTACAGAAACAGTGTTGTGATTCCTGTGGTCTGTCACAGCGCAGAGCAAACACACACATGTCTGATCATCTCTACAGAACAGCTCCAGAGGTTTCTCATGTTTCTGACAGATATAGTCCTCAAGATTCTCCACAGGATCGATCAGTTTGTGTTTCTTTAAATTTGGGACTCTCTGATGAGGCTCCAGGTGAGTTTGACAGTAAGAGTTTTGACACACCAGACACATCTTCAGGGCTTTCATCTTTATATCATCACAGATGTCACAGAGAACCTCAGATTTACTCTGACCAGAGTTTCTTTTACAGAGCAGCACAACCTCTCTAAGTGTTGTGTTGATCTTGAGGTCGGGTCTTCTTCTGAATGCCTCTTTACATAATGGACATTTGTAGGTGTGACTGTTGTTCCAGCACTGGCTCAGGCAGCTCCTACAGAAGTTGTGTCCACATGGAGTGCTGACTGGATCAGTGAACACATCCAGACAGATCGAGCACTGGAGCTCCTCTGCCAGAGGACCACTGGAGGATGACAGATCTGAAAACAAAGGAAGACCATTTATCACATTTAAAATGTATACATACATAAAAATAATATTATTAAGTCAAGAAAACACTCTCTCATAAGTGATCAGCTAAATTGTGTTTCATGTAAGAAAGAATGAAGCATATATCAGTATCACTTCATGTGATTGCCTTTGTTCTTTCTTTTTTCAATTACTGAATTACTGGAGGTGCATCCATACTTTTGTCCTCACTTTGCCATACTTTTGCCATTGCTTGTCCCCGTTTAAGCCTATTCAACAACAACAACAACAACAAAAAAATCACAAAACATTTCTTATTAGGTGCATGAAATTAGACCAGTGCCTAACAACTGAATATTTAAAATTGTCTTTAAAGGTGAATTATGTAATATTGCCATTGTTAAATGTTAAAATATTGTTTCATATTTAATAATGTATGGAACCAGAATCTACTGGTAGGTTGATTTCAACAGTGAAAGCATTGCTCGACTTGTTTGAGCAGCCCAATCATCATGACACAGGAACCCTGACTCAACCAGTTTTGGGGTGTGACTATCAATGGTAAATTGTGGAAAAGTTCAGGAAACCGGTCTGAAAACATTATTTGTGCAATTATATTTAGTGTCACTAGAGGCAAAGAAATTGCAAGCTTCACCTTAAAAATCCAAATAAAATGTAGTCTCAAGGCTTTTTATATTTTTGTGCCAGCTACCAAATAGTACAAATACTCAGATCTTTATACAACACCGCATAGTGGAAAAGTTTTAAAAGAGTTTGAACTTTTTCTAAAAATATATATATACTGTATATATTTTATTGAAATCAGAAAAACCTGGATTCATTCAACTATTTATTGTTATCAAACAAACAAACAAACAATTTATTAACAGATCAAACAAGAAAAAAAATAATTAATACATGCCCCCATGCTGAGAATTTTTTTTGGTTTACTGGTCTAAAGTGGTCTCCCAGCCTGGTGAGGCTGGGCTGTTTGCTGATTTTGGGCCTGAGTACAATTCTGCTGGCCAGGTTGGTAGACCAGCTAGACCAGGAAGTCAATCTACCAAGCTAGTTGTGCATTTGACTTTTGCATAAATCTGGTTTTGCCAAACTTATTCCAGTTACTTATACAGACCACTGACATTAAAACCCTTTTCAGTAAAATCTTTTACAGTATATTTCTATCACTTACCTGTGAGTGAGTGAGTATCAGCTGAGCTGTGGTCTTAGATCACCTGAAGATTATCACCTTATAGATTATCTGTTGTTTAACAAGAAAAGTTCTGCAGTTTTCAGACTGTTAGTCATCAGTTTTGTTTCTCTTTCACTGCAGGGATTCACTCCCCTGCAGTGGTCATAGCTCCTCCCATCTTGGAATGCAACAGAATTCCTATATATTCTGTTGTGAAACAGAACGTGTTGACAAGCTGATGGAACATGTTGTGATGACATTAAGCTTTCATAAGTGTAACAGAATAGTGATCAAAATAAACTCTACAACATTAAAAAGTGACTATAACACATATACGAAACATATTTTAATTGATTACACTTACATTATTAAGTCAATATAAAAAATGAAATGATACTAAAATCATTAGGTTTTGGCAAGAATTTCATTTAACAGATTAAATCATTCATTAACAGATTAGTTTAAACTAACTGTTCATTCATGAATGAAAAGAGTGACCTTTGTCTTTATAAACGGGTCATTGAATCATCAACTCACCTGTGTCATTCAAAACACTGAAACATTAGGAATGAAACACTTTGTGTTTCAGAAGAACTATTCTGCTTTTTTTGAAACATGACAATGAAAATAATGTGTCTAAAAGTTAACTTTTTAACAACTTTTAAAATAATTAACTTTTTAACAACCTCCTCAAGTTAGGCTGTTTCCATCTGGTATTAAGATGTGTTTTGGTCGATCGGATCACGAGTTGACAATGCTAAATAAGATATAAACAGGGTATAAAATGTTTTGAGCTTGTCCACTTTTAACTACTTCCAGAGGTAGTCGAAAACGCATTTGACCGGATTGCTTCCGCTGCACTGTAAAAAGTGAAACATTGGATTAACTTAATAAAATTGAAGTAACCATTCACAATAAAGATTTTACATTGACCTAATGTTCAGAAACCATTCAGTTCAAACTAATTTTCTGCATTTCATGCAAACTCTTTTCTGAATTTGGTGTAAATCAATATTTTAAATTGGCTTAAATTAAAAAAACACGTTTTTTAACAGACTTGATTTCCTGCAAACTCTTTTATGAATTTGGTGTAAATCAATATTTTAAATTGGCTTAAATTAAAAAAAAGGTTTTTAAGAGACTTGATCTAAATTTAATTTTCTTCAATCTGAAATATGTATTCATTGCAAGTAATATAAAATGCTTCACAATTGACAATCTAAAAAATTTAAATTCTCTCAAAATATATATATTTTAAATGAGTCAGATCAAACATTATTTTAAAAGATTTATTAAATCACTGTTTTTAAGATTAGACTTTTTTGGCAAAACAAACATTGTTTTACAAATACAAATATAATTCAGAGAAATAAATGTAAATCAAATACAAAACAGAGATATTGCCACATCCAGTAAACAACAAACAACTACTGAACTACTAATACGATGTAGTGGAGACTGGGGTGAAAGAATTTCTGCCATCCTGTGTTCATCAAAGCACTGAAATGGAGGCTGTCAGTCAGTCATTGACTATGCAGCAGAGTGGAGAGGCGACATATTTTGGGGGTCATTTTTCTTGCGCCAAGTTCCATTAAAACTTTCAGAAAAAACTCAAGTGAATTTCAGTTCTTTTGGATACTCGAGGTATACCACATATGTTAGTCCAAACAGCATTGCTACAGCAGCTGCGGTTGAGGGCACGTTACTGAGGACCTCTGTGGACTCAATGAGAACCCTGGTGTCTGTCTGTCTCACAGATTAAGACGGCCATTGTTTGCTCCAGTCCATCACCTGGCATATCCTGGCAAGACAATACATAGTAATGAATAAAGAGTGTATCAGTATCTCAGAAAAATAAACACTATTTTGGTTTTGAGTGGTTGATAGCACTGTTGCGGTCTATTGTCTTTGTGTACAGATCTCAGACCCTAGGCTGCCTACAAAGGCGTTTTTTTGACGGCCTGCTTATGGGGCGTGCAGCTAGCAGATCATAAGGATGAATATGATCATTTATGTTTGGGCCTGCAATCGCTGATACAACCTTTAAAGGGATAGTTCACCCAAAAATGAAAATGTGATGTTTATCTGCTTACCCCCAGCACATCCAAGATGTAGATGTCTTTGTTTCTTCAGTAGAACACAAATGATGATTTTTAACTGCAACCGCTGCCGTCTGTCAGTGGTACAATGGAAGTCAGCGGGAACTTGGACTATAAGAGTAAATAAAACACGACAGACAAATCCAAAATTAAACCCTGCGGTCTTAAGACACGAAACGATCGGTTTGTGTGAGAAACCGAACAGTATTTATATAATTTTTTACCTCTAATACACCACTATGTCCAACTGTATTCATCAATCGATTCGTGATGTCTGATCGCGCTCCGACAACGGAAGTGATGTCTAGCACTCATTGAAGTATATGCGCGAGACATCACTGCTTTTGTCAGAGCGCGATCAGACATCACGAATCGATTGATGAACACAGTTGGACATAGTGTTGTATTAGAGGTAAAAAATGATATAAATACTGTTCGGTTTCTCACACAAACCGATCGTTTCGTGTCTTAAGACATCAATGTGTCGTCACGAGCGTTCGTGGCGTTTCGTTTGGATTTGTCTGTCGTGTTTTATTTACTTTTATAGTCCAAGTTCCCGCTGACTTGCATTATACCACTGACAGACGGCAGCGTTTGGAGTTAAAAATCTTAATTTGTGTTTTACTGAAGAAACAAAGACATCTACATCTTGGATGCGCTGGGGGTAAGCAGATAAACATCAAATTTTCATTTTTGGGTGAACTATCCCTTTAAAACAACCAGGGCATCCATAACACTTCAGCTGAGCCACATGCAGATTGCCTCCATATAACACCACACTGAAAAGGCTAACAATGTTAGTGTTAGGGGCATCATGCTCAGATCTTCACTCATTGTGGTTAGACGGAGTTCGTTTTGAGCACAAACGATTGAGTTGTCAGGGTTTTAATGTTGGTATCATACAGGGCTGTACAGTGTGACATTTGTCACACATGCTACAAAAGAAATCAGTCTGTGCTGACAACTTTCAGGCTACTGGTGCTAAAAATCTTTTAACCTTTGTAGCACCAGTGTTACGCGCAAAAAAAGTTCATGTACAACCCTGTCATAGCGACCATAGAACAGACCGGTTAAGGTAATATCAAACATATTTGATTCAGTCTGACTCAGTCGTAATTGTACATACCTCATCTAAACGATGTAAAATCCTGCCATTCTTTTCCTTTGTCACGCCACCCTTTTTCCATTGTGATTCTCATGAACTCAGCACTGATCTAAAAAATGAAAACAGCAGAAAATACAAAGTTTGGGATTAATAATTGACCAAATTATTTAAATTAGTAACAAAAGCTGTAATCAAATTACTGTTATGAATACCAAATGAACAAGAATCAACATAGTTTTGCACCAAAACTGACCTCTTCCATTTTAAAAAGTGCTGGCCACCTCTCCCACAACATTTGCAATTCTTCCCAGTCAAATATTAAATTGTCATCTTTCTGAAACATAAGTAAATTAATTATCAGTATCTTACCTGGCAAAAATTTATTTATTCAATGTTATCTACATTATATTGCAACTGCAGCAGCATTTTGAACATTTGCAAAGATACGTTAAGCCATTAACTTTTAAATGAATCATTATATTCAAATTGCAAACACACAAGGACAGTCTCCGCATGGAAAACACACGATGAACGTGCTACAACATTTCTCTCCGAAAAGTTAGGAAATTAAAATAGATTGAATGGAGGATTTTAACTGTGATAAGATGATTGACATGCCAGTTTACGATGACAGGATGCACGCGACAGATCCGTCCGTTAAAGATGACAAAGTAGTATCTCCCATGGCTTGCATACTCTTTTGCTACACACTCAAAAGTTTATACTTTTTCTCCACAAAAAGAGTACATACTTTTAGGGCGTAGTATAAGTAGGCGAATTGGGACGCAGCATATGTAATCATTTGCTCCAGCCCTGAATCAGTGCAATCAGTATTGAATGTAATGCACGAATCACCTACTGACCCCAACCCCCTCCCCTCCATGGCAAAAACAACTTACCAGTGTCAGCGAAGTCTGGACAACCAGAACTGGCACCAGGAACTAGGCCTACCAAGCAGCAGCTTTCCTAAAATTAAAATCCAAACATTAATCCGTTTTAGTTTTACAGTTTCAAAGTGTAAATTAATTTTCCTCACATTCATTTCCTGCCTTCGCAAATTTAAAACATAATACATATAAAATCAGCGTTCATAATGGCATTGAGCGCCCGGAGCTGAGCCAGTAACGTTAAGCCTAAACTCTGAGCGGGAAACGTTACACGTCACTCGCATGAGGCGATTAATTTCTTTCGGCAAAGAAATGCAATATACTTAAGCTTTAGTCATGAATACAACTTTTTTTTTTTTTTTTTTACAACATTCAGAGCGAAAAAATATTTTTTCCTTTCATAATATCCGTTCAATCGGTCTATAATATTAAGTTCTTGGATTTCCCAGGAAAATCGTTAGCTGTAAAATGGCGCAATGTTAACGCTATACCGCTAATGTCAAAATTAACGTTATAATAACTTCTAATCTGCGTATCTGTTCATTAAAATGATATGATGTTAATGCTATTCAAGTATTTAAATGCTGGATGAGTTTCCTCATTACTTTAACGTTATGCTAGACAGGTCGCGCTAGACTGGCTATCAGTAAAACAGTGACAAGGAAGTCACCTTATAAAAACTGAACTAGTTACCTTATAAAAATTATAGTGTGAGTGCTGAAATAAAGGGCAAGGATAACACAGACGTACAATTTTGGTTAATTCCTCCCTTACCTGACAAATTGTCCTGTTCGCTTCGCGCCTCCTCCGACTTCTGCCGCTTCTGCTGCGTTCGGTCTCTTCCAGAACCTTCTTTCGAGTTTTCATGTGTGCGCATGCGCAAACCATGCTTAATCTAATAAAAGTCGTTTGATCGAATGTATAATTTAAATTTCATTGTTATGTTATAATTTTATATTGTATAGATCTAAGAAAATAGATTGAAAGACACATATAAATTACAAAATGTAATTTTACTTAATCTAATAATTTTAGGCTATTGGAATGAAAAAAAATATATCAAACGAAGAACACCAATGTTTTACTTTTTACAGTGTGTGTAGACGCTCATGTGGTTGAATGTGTTCAAACAGCCGCAAAAGACCACCTTCTGATCTAATGCGTAAACATTGTGAGAAGCGTACAAGCCAGATCTGTAGAAGACCCAAGTTTGGTTTGAAGATAATAAATGTACCAAGCCCAATGTTCTCTCACCATTCCTGATTTCTAACACACACTCACAGCGTTTGGTCTTGCGGCTGTCAGAGCAGAAACAAAAGCTGCTGCTCTCTGTGTGTTTCACCGTCCACTCTACGTGTGTTCATATGTAAATTGCTCACGCTTAGAACGAAAGATCTGAAAAATCCCAAACCTTTACATTTTTTCCTCTCAAAGTAATAAGGACAGAAGTGGTTGAAAGTGGACAAAAGAGACAGATTAAAATACCAGGTGGAAACGTGTATGTGTCTTCATCTACTTGTGATCCGATCGAGCCATATAGAGAATGTGAAGTTGACATCACACCACTTTGAATTTTGGGTAACTGTTGTTGTTGTTTACACTCTATATTGTGAGGATCTAAATGCCTTTCTTTTCTTCCAGAGATCCTAAAGGAATTTATGCATATGCTGTATGACCTTTAAAATCATGTTTCCATCGATTTCTAGCCAAATACTAAATATCTTTCCACTAAAAGAAGTAAAACCTACATTTTTTAACAAGGGCCAAAATCATAGTGAATGTTTTCTGTTAAAAATGTGACTGAGTAAATTCACTGCTTATGACTCAGAGTGTTTTTACAAGTTTTTTGTTTGTTTGTTTGTTTAATAATTAGGCCAAAAAAGGAGTGACACTTTACCTTTGCGAGCATGACTGTGCTTTCACAGTTTGCCATTGTTCTGACCATATATGAAGTCAAAATTGCTCATGAGCCTCTAGGGATTTGTCAAGTCCAGTCACCTTTATAAAATACAGATAGTTTCAAAGCAGCTTCAGAGTAATAAAAAGGAAAATAATTATCAATAATAAAAAAAATTCATCAAATAGCAGACAAATTCAGCTGTGAAGCAACTCTACAGAAGATATCAGTGACATTATTCAGCTCAATTCAGTTTGTAACATTTAAACTCAAGCAAAGTGTATGCAAAATTGAGATAGTTCATGATGCTGTTACAGTACAGAAGGGACGGAGGCAGATGTAAAACAAACAGTACGGTTTATTGATACCAGCAGAGTTAGTGCACCAAAGAAGTGCAGGTGAGTAATACGTGATGTAGAGATGGATGTAACAATGCAGAATGGTGATACTGTCCTTTATGTGGTCGTAGGATAGAAGAACCAGGATGGCGCTGGAGACTTGGAACACTCACACACAGGAGGAGAAGCACACGAGGGAAACAGGAGACGTTGGAGACAGGTAAGTAGTTTGTCTGGAGTCCTTAAGGTAAGCATACAGGTACGTATGATACAACGAGACCGGACAGTGAGTGTGTGTGAGTGTTGGCTTCTTATGGTGCTGGTGATTGCGGTGATGATGAGGTGCAGGTGGCGGTGATTAGTATTCGGGTGATTGAGTGCGCTGGGACTGAGTGAGGGTGGAGCCTGGTGTGTCTGTGACAGATGCCTGGCTATGTAAGTAGAGGTAGTGCTTTGGGGTCTGTAATAAAGTTTGAATTTAGTTTCTCTGGGGGTAAATGTGTTCTCTCTGTCTTTTCCCTTCTCCATATCATTCTTTCTCCCTTGGGATTTCAATTAAAGCAAACAAAAGCTAAGAAGGCATCAGTATCAATTTCAGACAGTACCAGTAGCAGCGAGTGATCCTCACAATAAGATGCCACTGTCCCAGCATGCAACAAGGCATGATGTATATTCATATTCTCTATAACACTAACATATTTTAACATGATTTTAAATTTAGTGATAGCTTCAGATGTGGGATATAGGTTGACATCACAAGCAGGTATATTTGTATGTTATCCACGACAAAAGAGGCAGCAAGATCGCAAGAAAAGCATGACGTAGCACCGACTAGACATTATATCAGTGTATTTCTATGGGTTCATTTTCACTGCCATATTCTTGTCACTTTATAATATTAAGATAGAACAACTGAACTCTCATGAACTGTTTCAAATATGTTTTTAGTATTTTTATGGATCTTGAGAGTTTCAATGGCTTTTGCTCTCAATAGAGGCCTCACTGAGCCATCGGATTTCATCAAAAATATCTTAATTTGTGTTCCAAAGATGAACGAAGTTCTTACGGGTGTGGAACGACATGAGGGTGAGTAATAAATTACATTATTTTCATTTTTGGGTGAACTAACCCTTTATGGTCACAGTTATAATAAACTAGGAAAGAGATCTCTCTACTGACTCTGAAAAACTCCAGGAAAAAGTTTAGTCTCCAGGTTGTAATTACTCCCCCAGCCACTAGTTGGTGCTGATTTGTAATTACTCCCCCAGCCACTAGTTGGTGCTGATTTGTAATTACTCCCCCAGCCACTAGTTGGCATTGAAAACGTCTGCAGTGTAATGACTCTCCCTGCCACTAGGTGGCCCCAGGTGTTGTAGAATTCATTGGGTTGCTGCCAATTATTAGTTTATTAGCGCCACCTGTGTTTTGGTTTAATTAAGCATGCCTCTTTCACCAGATACCGACTGTTACTTATGATATCCCTTTGTTCAGGGACTCATTATTCCATTGCTGTTCATCAAATGTCTGTGAAACTTGTACAGTTTTTGTCTCAGGTGTGGAATCTTTTTATGTTCATACAAATATTTACACATTAAGAAATAATAAGAATTTGAAAGTGAGAGGATGTGTCTTTTTTGAAGTTTTATCAAGCAACTAAAAGTTAATATAGACACGGTGTGTTTAAAATGTGATACCACAGTAAACCTTCCAGGACATGGAACTGGAAGAAAAAGCTATTTCATCAAGGGGAATAAGCTGTTTAATCAACGATATCCTTCAGTTTACTGCCTAAGACTTGTTAGATGACCTGGTGAAAGGAGATAAAAACATTTCAGTGCAGACTATAAGAAGAACACTAAACTTGCATTGACATCACACCCGGACACCTCGACGAATGTCAAGAGAACATAAAAGGCTGAATTGAATATTCTAAAAGGAATTGGGATAGGCCTGTAGATATTTAGAAGAATGTTTTATGGTGTGATGAGACCAAATGAGCAGTTTTGGGGTAGCCTACCTTCATGGTTGGGAACCACTGGAGTAGAAGAGCTCGGAAAAACTGTTACCAACTATTTTCAAAGGAAAGTAGCTAAAGCCTGCCCAAAAAGTCGCTAAATATCGCTAGATGGCGTCATGCGTAAATTAGCATATTTGTGACGTCATCACGTCGGTTGCGTTCTGCCTGCCTAAAGTGTTTTCTCTCCTAATCCGTGCTCACATACTATATTTTAATACAATATAATATAGCCGAATGTCAAATAAAGCTGTTGTCATTTCCTATATATATATAATTTATATATAGCCTATATACATTTTTAATTTTTTTGTCCAACAGAACGAGTATAATGAATTACATTTTTATATATTTTCAAATTACATGAATTCACAGAGTTCGGATGAACTAAAGCTCTGTGATAGTGAGTAATATAAGTGATAAGCACACAAGAAAAATGGAAATCAAAACCTTCAAACTAAATTATTTAAATATAAAACAAAGGAGAATCAGAAATAGTCTTTAGTCCCTTCCGTGGCAAGTGCTCGTGTGTAGCTCACTCATTCACGTCTGTCAGATGCCGTGCACTGAATGTGCTGCTGCTCCTCTCAGCCACTCACTGAACAGAGTAAACGCCGAGAGAGGTGTGACGGCAGCGGGAAAGCAAGACCTCGCGCTCACAGGACAGTGCTGGTGACATTTGAAAAGTTACTGAGGTTTGTCCAAAAAGTCGCTAGATTTGTCGCTAGGCGCTTTTTTGAAAAATAGTCGCTAAAGGGGTCTGAAAAGTCGCTAAATATAGCGACAAAGTCGCTAAGTTGGCAACACTGGTCGGAAACGTTTAGAATAGTTAGATATACGGTGGACAGTGACCTCTTGTGGTGAGTAAGAGATACTGCAGGATCAGATAAGACTAACCTACTGATGCTGGTGAGTCAGACCACTGTTCTAATCTACTACTTGGTCACTGGTTCCACATCCAACTATAGGGTCACTTTAGAGCCATTTTGGTTTCTTTTATTTTCCTCTTTCAGATATATTATTGACAGTAACACATTAATGTGCATATTCAACAACACATTTAATAGGAACTGGAATTAGGAAAGGCTTGTGATAGAACACCAAAAACACAACCTAGACTTATATCTTATATTGTAGGCCTATATCTTTTTCATAATAATAGCAGGTCTGTTAAAATGTTGTTGTTTTTTTCATTCTGAACAGATACTGGATACAAAATATTCTTTGGTACAGAGTTAATAAATAAAATAACTTAAAAAATGGTACACACACAAATTATGTTTGCAGAATTTGGCATGTTTCATTGCATTATCACAAATAAAACAATTGACCCCAAGCACAACTACGCAATATGCTTACAAAATTAACACATTTTTAATAATAAAATTTGAATAAAGGGTGAAGATGTCAATCTTCCAAGGCTTGTACATCAGTTTTGGCCGCTATAAATATAATGCTATATTTGACAGGTTTATGTAGAGTTAGATTTATAAATATTACAAAGTTAAATATTTAAACATTACATTAGCCTATATAATTATATTTATTATGTTTGAAAAGAATTATATTTAATAAATATCAAGTGTATTTTTTAAATGAATGCTAAACATTGGTGCTGTTTATTTTAATAAAACAATGCACTATACTGTGTGAAGTTTAATTGTGTATGGAAATGCTTAGTACATCTTTCAAGGTTTTACCATCTCGTATTTTTTGCTGATTACAAATGCCACAAAAGGCATAATATCTAAGAGCATTATAAAACTTTTTGTCTCGTAATCCATAAACTAAGGGACTCAGACAACGAGGCAAGATCACAAACAAAATGAAATTTGAGTACCTTACATTCATAAACAGCATGACATCTAATTTCCAAAAAGGCATTTCTATATAAGGGATTATAAGCTGCGCCATACACAGAAGCAGCTGAATGCCATGGAGAAGAACAGTTTTTAGACCCTTATTTGATGACTTCTTGTTCTCAGAGGAGGCTGACCTGGCCGCAATCATAATCTTGATGTAGGTGGAGACAATAAAACACAACATCATGATGAATAAGAGCTGTAGCATTGCCGCCCTCGTGTCCGCCAGCCATTTGACCTGTAACATGATCTCCCCACTACATACAACATATGAGAACATGACACCTGGAGGAAGATAAGCAAAATAGACTATAAGAATAAACAGTGGGAGAGCAAAACTGACATTCCATATGATGAGAAGCCCAATGAAAGTGTTTTTGGGGGTGGAGATGCTGGCATGTCTTAAAGGCAAACATATCGCCACATAGCGCTCCAAACACATTGCTACAAGAGTTATGGGTGAACAAACAGCAAGCGAATTCATAAGTGAGCAGATCATACAGCAAGGAATCATTTGCATGGGGTACTTGTAAAATATCCCCAAAAGTGTTAAATCAGACAACAGCATAAGAGCAGAGTCTACAAAAAGAGTCTGAGCAAACAGAATGTAGCGCGTGTCCCTGAAGGTTTCTTTCTTCAGAAAGGTGAAAATCATCAGTCCGTTCACATACATGAGAATCCCCACCACTACCTGCACAATCAAAGGCTTCTCACTTAATGCTTTCAAACTAGATGTACTGCTCAAATTGTTAACTGTTAAGTTCATAATGATAGCATAAATAAGCCATGGAAAAAATGAAAGTCAGAAGGTGGAGGTTGTGATAAGCTCAGAACCTCCGATCTCTCCTTTCTTTGTGCTGTTTTTATAGAGCTTTAGATGGGCTGGACCTTATTTTGTTTACAGACACTCATATGTCATCAGTGCAACAGTGCTGATTTCATCATCTGGGATGAATATGATAATGTGTGTCAGAGTGTGTATTATTAGGCCTTTAGAAAAAGGTAGGATAGGCAATGGTTTTTCGTAAACGCTTTTGGTTATACTGGTTGAAAACTCCAGTCACATCCCGATAGCAATCAATAAAAGTAGTCTAAATATTAAAAAATGTATTATCTATGGAAGTCGATACATACGTATGTATACATCTGCTCCCACAGATATCACACGTCATCAGTACGTTCAGTGAAGTTAAGCAGAGTTGTAGACAGACACTGAGCACCACAAACAAACAGCAGCCGCCATTTTTCATGTCATATTTATCATAATTAAGTGAAAGTGACATGATGTTTAGCTAAATATGGTGTCCCATATTTGGAATTTGTGCTCTGTACTTCACCCATCCAAGTGCGCACACACAGCAGTGAGTACTGAACACACACACACAGAGAAGAGGGCAGCCTTTTTTGCTGCAGCACCCAGGGAGCGACTGGAGGTTAGAACCTCAGTTGTGGGTAATGAGAATGGAAAAGAGCGCTGTTCATTAATGTCTACATTTCCTGCCAGTACTGAGACTCAAACCCATGAACTTCTGGTTACAAGTCCGACACTCCACCCTGCAAACAAGCCTGCACTGGCCCTTTACGGGCCCACTTAGTGCTAGCATAAGGGTCCCAGTGGGCTGCCAGCACAGGGCTCCTGAGAATTTGCTCATTGGCAAAACGTTGGCAAAAGCAAATGTCATGCAGAAAGCACCTGAGCCTGTAACGCAGGAATGTCTAGGTTGTAGAACCTGACAAAAGTGGACAGCGAGGCCTAGTTGGCCGCCACACAAATTTCTGTGATAGACACACCACTGGACCAGGTCCAAGAAGAGGCCATGCCTCTAGTGGAGTGTGCTCTAACTCCAATAGGACACTGGAGTCCTATAAGGAGGAGTAGGTAAGCGCTATTGCATCAACTATTCATCTGGATAACCTCTGCTTCGTGACCGGATGACCTTTGGTGTGGCCTCTGAAGCATACAAAGAGCTGTTCCAACTGCCTAAACGAGGCGGAGCGGCCAATGTAGGTTCTGTACCTGACCAGCTTGCAGGAAGCGGTGAAGTCCAGCTGCTTGCAGGCGAAGGCGGCTTCACGTCTCGAGATACAGAGGAGAGAAGTGATTGTCGTCGCTGAAGGAGAATGAATCAGTCTGCCTAGGTGAGACAATCGCTTGTATAGCCAGTTACCCCACTCCTTTTGGCGGGCCCTGAAAGACTATTATATCATCACGTCAGTCTGCTCATCCAACGTGACTGGCTAAAAGTGCGCGGACGACATCAACATTAGCACCTGCAGAGGGCGCGTATACTCAAAAAAAATATTTTTAAGTTTCATGTAATTGATTTACATACAAGTTTTCCATCCATTTGGATTACATAGTTTTTACATAAACAAACTAATAAACTTAATGTGAGTCATATTTGTAAGTCATATGTAAATTAAATAGGTAAGATTTACCTAATAGTATGCCCGGGCTATATAACACTGCTTAGTGTTCATGTGTTTGCGCACTACTGAGTTAAAGTACCATCGAAGCAGTGTCAGAGTTAAGTAATCTGTATGAAAAGAGAGCCATGTCAGAAGTCTGTGATTCAGCTCATTATCTGCTAATGCGGCCACACCCACGGAGCCAGCGCTATTCAGAGGCAAATACTGAGGCAATACATGCATACATTGTCTCAATCGTGTATTTATTGTCTTGAAAAGTGTTTATCTGGATGTTATAGCGATCTCTGGCCTCTGTTAGTTCGGTTAGTTCCTGGATTGCCTATTCTTCTTTTGCAGGCATTTGTGGACTAAAGGTGTACAGAGCGCCCTCCAGCTGCAAGTATGAATTGAAAACACAGTATCCAGCGTTCATAGTGATGACAATAAATCCTGAATAAATATTACTCCTCTGTATAGAAAATTGACAAACATATGAGAATCCATCAATATTTCTCCAAATGTGCATGCTTTTAAGCTAAAAGCCTATATGAAATGCCATAGAGGTAACATAATTGTTCAGACACTTTGCATCACAGAAATACATTATATTTTAAAGTATATAACAGAATACCATTATTTTAAATTGTAATAATATTTCACAGTATTGCTGTTTTTTCTGTATGTTTGATTTACATTATGATGAGCTTGAGACATGATCAACAGAGGGGTTTTTCACAGCCTACCTGTCTGAAAGAGCTCATTATTTATGCAGGTCATTAGAGCTCTTTATGCGATTCTTTTGTCTTCTCAGGTGAGAATCACCCATTATTCATGATGATTCACGCCTCCACGCATACTGTGTTTCTTGACCAAAGATGTTTTAGAAAATTTAAATCTCTCTATTGTTTTATATGAAAGAGTAGTCAGCATAATTTTTACATAATTTTGAAGCAAAAACTCTAGTCTACAACCTCCAATACCCAGAAGTCTTGTGAACACAGATTTAATATAATTTTTTGGCCTTATTTCAGTGACTTAAGTTTTTTGTTTTTTTCAATAACCATGCATAAACGTTATTCCTTCAAAAACACAAACATGTACATACATGTTCTTCACATATTATGGTAGCTTAGTTTGTGCTGAATACAATGTAATGACACCTTTGTCATTAATATGTTTATGAACAACTGAAAAAAGCACAAACATCAGAGCATGTCAAAACTTCTCCAGGCCCCAAATCAGCCTCAGACTCCAGAGGCTTAAAGACACAGACATCAAGAATCAGCCCGTGAATCTCAACAGTGGTGGCCATCAAAGAGCATGATGCAGTGCATTCTGGGAGCTACCAATCAAAATTCATCCATGGCTCCCATAATGCATTGCTGCATGAATAAGTTATGAGCTGAATTGTTTTAGTAATTTCCTTTATTGTCACTATTTTTTTTTTTTTTCTGTTTTATTTAACTTTTTAGTAGCTTGTTTTATAAAGTTCAGAGTTGATCTGTTTATCAGAATATGTTGCTTGTCACCGTCATTGAGATTCACAGGCTGATACTTGATGTCTGTGTGTGACTAAACAAAAGATTTTAGTTTTTTTATTCAGAAAAACTTTTGAGAAACCCTTTGGATTATATTGAATCACAGTGCTGCTGCAATCAAAAATGTAAATGTAACTCAGATATTGGTCTCTAATTTAGTTCAGTTAATAAAGACAAATAACAATTAGGTGAAAACATGACCAACACCACCTGATCACCTTATTTATTTTGCTTGATTAGCTGTTATAACAGCCCAAACAAAATCTAATATGAAATAGTCAAGGGTCAAGAGCCCAGCTAAAGAAAACACTCATCTCCACGATGGTAACTTAAAAATTGTGATTTTCCCCTTCAGTGATTCTGCTTGTTATCATCAGGTGTCTTCAATAATTGTCAATCATCACTCAATTAATCACTTAATTATCTCATTAACTCTGACACTGCTTCAATGGTACTATAACTCAGTAGTGCGCAAACACATGAACACTAAGCAGTGTTATATAGCCCGGGCATTTTTCTGCATACTATTAGATAAATCTTACCTATTTCATTTACATATGACTTAAAAATATGAATCACATTAAGTTTATTAGTTTATTTATGTAAAAAATATGTAATCCAAATGGATGGAAAATTTGTATGTAATTCAATTACATAAAACTTAAGTTTAGCCTGAAATATTTTTTCAGTGTGAGTGTATGTTAATTCAAAACCACCCAATCGGGCAACACTAATGGCGTAGAAGAGCTCAGAAACGTTTAGAATATTTAGATAGACGGTGGGCAGTGACATCTTGTGGTGAGTAAGAGATACTGCAGGAGCAGATATGACACTAACCTACTGATGCTGGTGAGCTGTTGTGTTGTGTAATCTACTTTGGGGTCACTTTAGAGCCATTTTCCCCCCTCTTTTAGTTATATTATTAATAGTAATGCACACATTAAACGTGCATATACAACATCATATTCAATAGGAACAGGAATTAGGAAAGGCAGTTTATAAGTTACCTGAATATATTATTATTTTAAAGCCTTGTGGTAGAACACCAAAAACACAGTCTAGATCTTATATTATCTTTTTCATAATAATTCCAGGTCTGTTAAAATGTTAAAATGGTTTTTCATTCTGAACAGATGGAATTGGAAGATATTCATTGGTACAGATTTAATAAATAAAATAACTTAGTTGTCCAAAATTATACACACACAAAAAATTATGTGTGCATAATTTGTCATGCTTCATTCCATTATGACAAATAAAACAATTGACTCCAATCATAACTATGCAATATGCTTACAAAATTAACACATTTTTAATAATACAATTTGAATAAATAGGGAAGATGTCAATTTTCCAAGGCTTGTTCATCAATATATATATATATTGCTATATTTGACAGGTTTATTTAGAGTTAAATTATTAAATATTACAAAGTTAAATATTTAAACATTAACATTATAATTATATTAATTAATTAAATGTTTTTAAATAAATATATAAATAATAAACATCAAGTATATTTTGTCATCAGCATACCCGCTGCAAGCCAAAGTACATTTATAAACAAGTTATTTTATATGATTAAAATGAATGCTAAACATTGGTGCTGTTTATTTTAATGAAACAATATTGTGTGAGGTTTAATTGTGTATGGGAATGCTTAGTACATCTTTCAAGGTTTTACCATCTCGTATTTTTTGCTGATTACAAATGCCACAAAAGGCATAATATCTAAGAGCATTATAAAACTTTTTGTCTCGTAATCCATAAACTAAGGGACTCAGACAACGAGGCAAGATCACAAACAAAATGAAATTTGAGTACCTTACATGCAAAAATAGCATGACATCTAATTTCCAAAAATACATTTCTATATAAGGGGTTATAAGCTGCGCCATACACAGAAGCAGCTGAATGCCATGGAGAAGAACAGTTTTTAGACCCTTATTTGTTGACTTCTTGTTCTCAGAGGAGGCTGACCTGGCAGCGATCATAATCTTGATGTAGGTGGAGACAATAAAACACAACATCATAATGAATAAGAGCTGTAGTGTCGCCGCCCTCATGTCCGCCAGCCATTTGACCTGTAACATGATCTCCCCACTACATATAACATATGAG